>NC_068276.1:2727543-2855043 GCF_025860055.1 Xyrauchen texanus
CTGTTGATTCAGAAGTGTGTGTGTGTGTGTGTGTGTGTGTTTGTATAAAGTGTGTATCGTGGTGTTGGAAATGTTTCAAATGTTTTTTTTGTGACCCTGATCCTTGAACACAGTCCAAATATAGAGTCTGTATCTCACACACACACACACACACACACACACACACACACACACACACACTCACACACACACACACTCACACACACACACACACACACACTCTCACACACACACACACACACACACACACACACACACACACACACACACTCACAGACAAATACAAACACACACACACACACACGCACACACACACTCACAAACAAACACACGCACACACATTTGTGTGTGTGTGTGTGTGTGTCAAGAAAGGTCAGATCAGCCCTCATTATATATATATACTGTATTGTATTTAATTTTTTTCATAAACCATAAAACAGAACAAACAGGATTTAATAAAGCAGCACGTGTTCCTGGAACAGTATTCATATCAACCAATCAGATTGCAGGATTCAGAGGAGTTAATGGTTGGGGATATGTCTCTCCTCTGATGTTTTATCCAGAAGTCACTCCAGCTGCTGTAAAACTCCCACTCACCCGGACACATTTAGACATTTGAGCAGTTTCCATCGACTGTATCAAACATCATCAGAGACATCGTCTCACATGTTTCTACTAAAGTTCTTTTGGAAAAATAAAAATGGACACTCAGTAAGAGTTTAGAGCTATTAAATGAATGTTTCTGTTGAGATCTTTTGATTGTGAAACTCAGGACAAGACGACGACTCCATTTGATCTCTCTGCAGTGTGAGAGAAACAACAGAGACGTCCCAGAGATCTCATTTGTGATGTTTCAGTTTAACGCAGTAGAAGAGCTCAATGCTTCAGAGAACTCACGGCAGCATCAGGGGATTGTGGGAAACGCTCTCTTGGTGCTCGACATGAATGTGTGTGTGTGTGTGTGTGTGTCTCGGGGGGGGTATGGCACAATCTGCTATACTGTCACTCTACTGTTGGTATCAAGGTGCCAGTCCAGATGGTACAGCTTTGAGCAGAGAAAGAGACAGAGAGAGAGAGAGAGAGAGAGAGAGAGAGAGACACTCACAGAGAGAGAGAGAGAGAGAGAGAGAGAGAGACATGGGCTGGTGGAGCCGTTCTCTCAGAACAGTGAGACAGTTTCATATTTTACACATTACTTCTGCACTACAGACTTGCATTGTTTTTGTTTGTTTTTACAAACTGAAGGGCGAGTCAGAGTTATTTTCTCTGGTTATTATGATGTATGTGTGTCACCATTGTGCATTTAAATTGCCAAAGCATTTGCATTTCACCTACATACAATCAAAAAGAGAGAGAACAAATACTGCCAAACAATGTACATTGAATCATTTCTAGTTTGTCATCAACTTTAAAACATTCTGTAAGAGCGGAGTATCGATACAGATTAGAGTTGTGCCGTAAAATCATGATACAAACATATTCTAACAATTACAATTTCTAAACCGCGATACGCTGCAATTTTATAACCTCTTAAACCCCGAGCGACACGGTACCAGGCCCTCTAGGGGATGCTAACCACAGAATAAATATTAGAGTATTAAAGCAGGGACTCTTTTCATTACAATGAGTGTAGCTGATCTGACCAAATCTAAATTACTGCTTTTAAATTTGATGAGAAATTACAGCTGTTCCATTTTTAAAAAAGTGCACATTTGCGATAACAACAATCATGAAAAACAACCAGTAAAAAAAGATGACAAAGATCACACTGCCATGTGTTATATATCTTTGGAAAGGTCTTGATTATTAGAATATAATGAGCAAATTGTTTCATTCAGAGACCAAATGGCAGTGAGTATGTGTGTGTGTGTGTGTGTGTGTGTGTGTGTGTGTGAAATCCACATATATCTTTAAAAAAAAAAGGGATAAACCGCATTTGCGACACATTTTAGTTTATTACTTCATGAAAAATACACATCGTATAGAAAATGAGATATCACAACTTACAACAGGTGATCCTGAATCAAACAAGCCCTCACTCGACGTCATACAATTTGTAAATCTAGAGAAATTCCTCAAAGTGTGTCTTGACAAGCTATTTTAGCTAGCGATCAGGGCGATCGCTACAGCAACGCTGTTCTTTGGGAGCATCTCACTGAAACAGGATCCTTCACATCATAGATGTGTCCGATCATTCTCATTGGATCTCTAGAAAGTGTCAGATTTAATATTTGGACAAGTCACGTGTCCCACGTGTGGACCAGAGCCAGAGCGCACATACATAGACTGCGCACAAGACGGTGCTCAACGCACATTTTTGGAGTGATGGATGAAGGTGGCAAATTGGTCATACGGGACGTAGTTGATATCATTTTAAGTATTTTATCAAGCACGCACAAGGAAAAACATTTCACAAAATCGCAAGTAAAATTGTAATATCTATTAAAAAAAATGCAAATATTTTTTTCTGATTTAATTCTATTTATTTTAGATATATTTCAAAAATAATGTTAATTTGCTTCAATTTGAAAGAAATGTAACAATTCATTCCACAACAAAATACTAGATTTGAGTAAAAAAAAAAAAGATATATATTTATCAATCAGGCTTAATATTCGAGTAAATATGATTCATATAAAAAAGTATGAAATGTTACATAAAACTTCTTAAATTACTGGACTTCACTGTATGATAATAAAATCATTTTTTATATAATATTTAAAATATATTTAAATATATATATAAAATATGTTGAATGAATGTATATTATATACATTATAAAGGCATTGAATAAAAATCTAATCTAAGTTTCTCACAGTTTTTCACTAAAAGAACACAAGATATAAAAGTAATGTATTTCTGTCCTCTTGACTTCACCTGGAGCTTTTATTTTGAGTGTTTGACAGTTTACAGTGTTCAGCATCTGGGGAGATGCTGCGGTCGTCTCCTGCTATTCTGTTATTCTGTGTCGTCTTTGATTTGTAGAATTCCTTCAATGGAATAATCACTTATGACCATTTCGCCATATTGATTCATTGATTTTGATTAATAGTGAAGCTCTGAAGGATTGTGAAAAAAGTTGTCCTTGTTCCTCTCTCTCTGTGTGCAGATTTGTCAGTATGCAGTGATTCAGCAGAGAAGAGGAAACACGGCGAGCAGGTGAATCAGTGGACTGGATGTGTGTCGTGATGAATTGCGCTCTCAATGACGCTCTGGAGTTCTGGAGATTTTTGGACTCTTCCTGCAGGCTGTTCCATCTGCTCGCCCAATGACCCCGCGGGACACGTTCCGGTCGCACGTTACGGCCCACATATGCGATTACATTCTCATTCCTGTTTGAATATGAACGTTGAGTGGCAGTGAAGCGCTTCAGGTACTGTGAGGAGGTCAACACACTCCCGTACATGGACAAACAGATGTTCATCAAACCTCTGAATATTTCATACACAATATCTCTCTGTGATTATTCAAGCAACTTCAAGAAGCTTCTAGGCATAGAGAACTCTTGATGATATTTACAGATACACTTCTCTTTTTTTGGCTGATACTGATCACTTAAGCTTCTTCTCGGGAGTTTTGCCTAGTTTTGTTGACCAAATGATTGAGAGTTGGTTCAAAGTCAATAGTTTTAGCGTGTTTTTACATCGTCAGTCGCAATGCCTCGTGGGATTAGTAGTTCACTGACTGACAACAGACGTCATGAGTTTGATGGTTTGCCGTTTCGTCTGGATAAGAGGTCCTGTATCCTCATCCACCCCATTATCCCACAATAATCCATCAAATAAACTGCTGGAGAGCTTACAAGAAAACTGTGTGTGTGTGTGTGTGTGTGTGTGTCTTGAAGATGTCAACGTGAAATACTGTATTTTATCATGTGGCATTAGAAAAGATGTAGCATGGGAATTGGTTTGATGGTTGAAGGTGTTAAATGACAGGTGGTGCATTATGAGAGGGCTTGTTGACATCAGTAAAATAAGGAAAAGTTGTTTCAGAGGTGGAGCGAGTTATAGTTATATTTTCAGTGCATTGCTGAATTGTTCACAATAAGACCAGGAATGTGTATTAAGAAAGTCATTCTTTTTATTTCATGTTGACCTGTAGCCATATGGCAACAATGTATATTCTTCCACTTGCTCGCCTTTCAGAAAAAGCTCAATCATAATGCATTGTTGGATGCTCCATTCTATTAAACACATTTGCGTTTGTTTGTTCTTTCTACAGCATGATATGTACTATACATATATATCTGTACTATAATGTAACTGCACTAATGCATTCTCCCATTGGGGATTTTTATAGATAGTGGCATCAATTAAAATATTGCATTTATTCATTTATTAGAGAACGTTAACCATTATACAGAGCAATCCTTTAATCGTGCACAGTGTTGCACTTTCAGGTGAAATGAGCACACAAATGGATTTAATATAGTTAACTGCAGTACATATACAGAACTGTCCCCTTTAAACCCATTTCTTTATCTGCTCTTATGAGCGCCATAAACACACTGACATCTGTCTGTCTCTCGCTGTCTCAGTGCAGTGTTGTTTTACTCAGTGACAGCCATCACTTACAATGTCTTGAGTACTTCATAGTTATTTACTGAAAATAGTTGAAAATGTACCATATGATGTGACATACCCTCTCTCTCTCTCTCTCTCTCTGAAGTGAGAGAGGTTTTATCACACGGTTCTCGACTGCACATGCAGTAATCTTCTTACAGCAGCGCCGGACCACCCGCATGATGAACACAGACAGACAGGCAGACAGACAAACAGACAGACAGAGAGACAGATAGTGTTCCTGTGTGTTACGTGATCACTCATCACATGGAATATTGTTTGGATGTTTGAGAACAAAGGGAATGCCGCATTGATCTGCTGTGTGTTTGGAGTCGTATGTGTGTTTGCGCGTGTGTGTGTGTGTGTGTTAATGGAAGTCATTCCTCATTTCACACCGAGACGAGATTCCCACGAGAAACATAAATCACAGTCGAGAGCTTTGACTGCATGTGTGTGTGTGTGTGTGTGTGTGTGTCTGAGAATGTGTGTGTGTTTGTGTGTGTTGCAGTATTTTCTGTGGTATCAGAGGGCCATCGCTGTTGAGTTTAACATCAGCTCCTTCTGGACCACTTCACACTCACTCACTCACTCACTCTCTCTCTCTCTCTCTCTCACACGCACACACGCACACACGCACACAGACACAGACACACACACACACACACACACACACACACACACACACACACACACACACACACACACACACACACATGTTGTGTTTCCATGTTTTATGGGGACTTTCCATAGACATAATGGTTTTTATACTGTACAAACTTTATATTCTATCCTCTAAACCTAACCCTACCCCTAAACCTAACCCTCACAGAAAACTTTCTGCATTTTTACATTTTCAATAAACATAATTTAGTATGATTTATAAGCTGTTTTCCTCATGGGGACCAACAAAATGTCCCCACAAGGTCAAAAATTTCGGGTTTTACTATCCTTATGGGGACATTTGGTCCCCACAAAGTGATAAATACACGCTCACGTGCTCACACACACACACACACACACACACACACACACACACACACCACTTTATACTGTTCCAAACTATCATTTAAAAATATATATATATATATATATATATAACTGCACTTCCATGAGTCCACTGTGTGTTTCAGAGGTCCTGTTCATGGAATCTGAGTGCCCTCTATTTCTCCACATCGTGTCATGTGCATTTGCTGGGATCTGATAATTTCTTAAAACATTCCGACCATTCCTGTCATTTCTTAATTAATAACAGCTGAAATCCAACACTTACCGCAGTAACAGCTGCTTGTATCGGGCTAACCCCTGACCGCCTCCGCCCAACCAGTTTAAACCAGTGTGAGAGATGGACAGATCAAGGTAGAGGATCACCTATCCACATGGAATAGAGTGCAACAATCTGGGTGCGGATGTAAAAATCCCCTTCAATTCCTCGACTAGGCCTAAATGTGTTTTTATTTATAACTTTTAAACCTTTACTGACCTTCAGGAAAAACTGGTATATGATTCTGTTTAATCCACATGTCCACGTTATTTCAACCATGTTTAATAGTGTAATTCCAGTGAAGAACTACACTACCCATAATCCTTAAGAGAGATCGACCAATCAGAGAATCACGGCAAAAGAGCTCCGGCCACTCCCATGAAGAATCGTAATATTTACAATAAGCTTGAACAATGTTGTTTCTATATTCATGATCAACAGCTTTCAATACTTTTGAAATGGTTTGATTGTCTGATTTTCAAACACTTATTTGCCATAAATCAAAGTTTATTAATTCATCTGGTCTGGTTCACCACTTAGAATCATTTATGGGAGAATTCGCTATCTCTATGGAGAAAATTATTGGAAAATAAATCCAGAACAAAGTCTGGTGAAAAGTGGGTGGACACTGTTGTGCTCTTTAAGTGGGAGTTTTACAGAGATACACCAGAATAACAGCTATAGAGAGAGAGTTGCTCGATGTTCACTGTGCAGTGAGAAATCACCCCGCTGAATCAGTGTCTCTCTGTTCATCGGTTCTCTTCCCAATAAACAGGATTTATAGGAGCCATAACCTTCCTCACTTTCTCTCTCGCTGGATGTCTTTATCTGGAGTTTTATTGAGAAACCTTCAAGAGGCTCATTTGATCGCTCTCTTTCTCTCTGGGTCAAAGGTCAAACTGGTTTGAGGTCCGGTGTGCAGGGCTTGACCAAGGGGTCAGGGGTTCGGCTGCTTTGCACTGCCCCTGCTGGTAGATTAAAAACTTGCTTGATTAAAAACTAAAGGAAGTGTGTGCAAAGGGAGGAAAGGGAGCTCTGTCCCTGGTGATTTCGGCGTATTCACCAGTATACGGCACTCGTGTCGAGCGATGTCTGCAAAAAGCGCTTGATTTGTAAAAGTTTTCTGACCATCTATGTTGAAAATTTTCCCAAAAAGGAGAAACACAGGGCTCTATCAGCGGCTCTTCACTCCTATTGCCATTTTCCGCTACACACAACACTTGCAGAACAGTGATGTCATCAAGCTGACCCACGTGAAACACAGGAGGAGTGTACCCATCCACAGATCCATTCAGGTGCATTAGTAGAGGTTGTAACTGTGTCTGGTTGACACTTAATTTCTTTGCAAAACCTTGTGCTCCGGATGCATTATTAAACTTGAGATGAACCGACCACGGTGCCAATGATTACCGTGGGGTTAGGTTTTTTTACCAAGAACAGTTACACTCCTAGTATATATATATATACATATCTAATGTAATACACAACAAACCATGCCCCCTGACAGTCAGCGCAGCTCCAGCTGTACAGACAATAGACCGACAGGGCTCTCTAAACACATTTCACTTCACAGTGTCCTAAAAATGTGGAGTTCATGGCTAGAGATGCTGGAAACCAGTGAAACACATTGCAACTATGGCGAGACACTCCAAAAGCAGCTGTTTGACGCATATGTACATAGACCAACGACAACAGCACAGACACAAGAATGCATCCTGTGAATACAACCTTTCAGATCTTTAAACTATTGAACTCAAAATAGATTGTCAACAATGGAAATAAAAAACGATTTATACATATATATATATATATATATATATTATTTTATTTATTTTTCAACTTCCAAAGCCACATTTTGTATCATCTAATCAATACTTTACTGGTCTGCCACAATAACGTAATATCTTTGAATTATCTTAATTATTAAATGTTTTATTGTTTTGATCATTATATTTGGAATACTTGTTATTTGGAGGCCTTTCTAGCAAATATTGATTAGCAATTAATTGTGATTATTTTCATAAATAAATGAAAAATGTATAAAAACAATTGTAATAAAATTACATGGCATGCTGATAAATGCAAAACATTTCTGATTTGCTTTGTATTTTATACTCATACTGACTGCTGTTATGACAAGTCACACTTGCGATTTCAACAAAACCTCAGAATAAAACTAGCTACCTTGTTGACACGTATAAATCAGTACAATTCACAAATACAATGGTCTACTGTGGAGCCCTGGGAAGTGAACGGGCACTTTTGGCTGTGACCTGGAGTTGGGCAAATTACAGACAGCAATGTCATACCAGGTCCGATCATTCCCTGAAGTCCTGGCACTCGCTTTTTCAAACAAATTGGCGCCCAATAATTACAGACTTGTTTTATGTAGATTTCTCTCTCTCTCCCTCATGTGGAATTTTCTTTCTGCAATCTCAACATTCCAGAGGATCCACTCATGGGCTTCTGAAACATTCCTCTTTTTTTCTTGCCTCCAGTTCTTCCCTTTCTATTTTTCCTTGATGTTTGGAATGTTGTGATTTACATGGACCTCCACTTGGCTCTGGAAAATTTCCTTCATCCAAGTCAAATTCCCTCTTCCCACAGAGGTCACGGAAAGTCTGTGGGAAAAATAACCTAAACGCAAGACTGACGGGCCCGGAAAACCCCCCAGCAGATTCGTGTTATGGAAGCAATAAGTCTTTATCTTGAGATATTCCTTAATCTGATGGCAAATGTTTCATCATCTTAATGCCACACCGCATGTGTGCGTGCACTGGGGGTGCAACCGGATTGCATTTCAACCAAATATGCAACCCTATGTGAAACCCTCAGCCCGCGCAAACTCCAAACAGCAAATTATTTTGTCTTCAGTCACAATGGTTTTTCTCCCGCTTGTTGCAGCAGAATTGGAAATCGAAGGCGTTTCCACGGTGTTAATTGTGGGATGTCAGACTGCAGTGGCAAGCACTGATTGTTTGGGCATGTGTGCATGAAACACACACACACACACACACACACACACACACACTCCAGCAACACAAAGATCTGGAGCCAATGGACTGTAAGTGCTGATCGACTGCAAAACACACACATTTCCATCACCTCAGCGACTCCCCCCTTTATCGGCCGTGTTTAACACATTTACAGACTCACGGCTGATGATATTAGCACTCGATTCATTCCCGCCACCACACACAGGGAGTTCAGGGGCCCCTAGCGGGCGTGCGCAAGGAAACAGATAGACAGGCGCTCTTATCTCAGTTTAGTTTTCTTTCAAAATAGACTACTGATTTCAAACCAATCCCTTTTAACCAATTATAATGTTGCTTATAAATAAAAAATGCTCATGTGAATTAAACATCATGAACTGAATATGCCTTCTGTTGTCATGTTGTGACCGAATATGTCATGAAAAATAACATTCAGAATCCACATGCGTTTCTTCTCAAATTATGCTTTCTTTTACACAAAACCCAAAAGTGTAGCGAAAACCTTTCAGAAGAAAAAAAAGCTCAGAGTCTATAGTCAAAGACTTTCAATCTGTACGCTTCACAGCGTGGACACAGAATCTGGGCATTATGTGCATTTCTGTAATCTTACATGAGAAACATCCCCAGTCATATACACCCCACTAATATCATCTCTCATATTCAAACTCAATGAAGAGCCAAATATCATAATGCTAAATGTAATGTATATCCTCACACACTACCATAAACACACTTACAGAAAACTAATAGGATCTCAAATAAGACAGAGAAGAGAGCCCAAATCTTCTGATCCATTAATAATATATGAAATAAGACTGCATACACTTATTTAATAACATACTGCTGTAAATACTAAAATAATGCCATACAGCTGTACAAACTAACATACTGCTGAACACACTAACATACTGCCATACTGCTGTAAATACTAACATACTGCTGTACAGACTAACATACTGCTGTACACACTAACATACTGCCATACTGCTGTAAATACTAACATATTACAATACATCTATAAATACCAACATACTGCTTTACACACTAACATATTGCCATACTGCTGTACACACTAACATACTGCCATACTGCTTTAAATACTAACATATTACAATACATCTATAAATACCAACATACTGCTTTACACACTAACATATTGCCATACTGCTGTACACACTAACATACTGCCATACTGCTTTAAATACTAACATATTACAATACATCTATAAATACCAACATACTGCTTTACACACTAACATATTGCCATACTGCTGTACACACTAACATACTGCTGTACACACTAACATACTACTGTAAATACAACACACTGCTGTACAAACTAACATACTGCCATACTGCTGTACAGACTAACATACTGCCATACTGCTTTAAATACTAACATATTACAATACATCTATAAATACCAACATACTGCTTTACACACTAACATATTGCCATACTGCTGTACACACTAACATACTGCCATACTGCTTTAAATACTAACATATTACAATACATCTATAAATACCAACATACTGCTTTACACACTAACATATTGCCATACTGCTGTACACACTAACATACTGCTGTACACACTAACATACTACTGTAAATACAACACACTGCTGTACAAACTAACATACTGCCATACTGCTGTACAGACTAACATACTGCTGTACACACTAACATACTGCCATACTGCTTTAAATACTAACATATTACAATACATCTATAAATACCAACATACTGCTTTACACACTAACATATTGCCATTCTGCTGTACACACTAACATACTGCCATACTGCTTTAAATACTAACATATTACAATACATCTATAAATACCAACATACTGCTTTACACACTAACATATTGCCATACTGCTGTACACACTAACATACTGCTGTACACACTAACATACTACTGTAAATACAACACACTGCTGTACAAACTAACATACTGCCATACTGCTGTACAGACTAACATACTGCTGTACACACTAACATACTGCCATACTGCTTTAAATACTAACATATTACAATACATCTATAAATACCAACATACTGCTTTACACACTAACATATTGCCATACTGCTGTACACACTAACATACTGCTGTACATACTAACATACTAATGTAAATAAAACACACTGCTGTACAAACTAACATACTGCCATACTGCTGTACATACTAACATACTGCCATACTTCTATAAATACCAAAATACTGCGATACTGCTTTACACACTAACATATTGCCATAATTCTGTAAATACTAACATACTGCCATACTGCTGTAAATACTAACATACTGCTGTACAAACTAACATACTGCCATACTGCTGTAAATACTAACATAACGCTGTACATACTAACATACTGCTGTACACACTAACATACTGCCATACTGCTGTAAATACTAACATACTGCTGTACAGACTAACATACTGCTGTACACACTAACATACTGCCATACTGCTGTAAATACTAACATAACGCTGTACATACTAACATACTGCTGTACACACTAACATACTGCCATACTGCTGTAAATACTAACATACTGCTGTACAGACTAACATACTGCTTTACACACTAACATATTGCCATACTGCTGTACACACTAACATACTGCCATACTGCTTTAAATACTAACATATTACAATACATCTATAAATACCAACATACTGCTTTACACACTAACATATTGCCATACTGCTGTACACACTAACATACTGCCATACTGCTTTACAAACTAACATACTGCCATACTGCTATACAAACTAACATACTGCCATATTGCTTTACAAACTAACATACTGTCATACTGCTTTACACACTAACATACTGCCATACTGCTTTACACACTAACGTACTGCCATACTGCTTTACAAACTAACATACTGCCATACTGCTTTACACACTAACATACTGCCATACTGCTTTACACACTAACATACTGCCATACTGCATTACACACTAACATACTGCCATACTGCTTTACAAACTAACATACTGCCATACTGCTTTACACACTAACATACTGCCATACTGCTTTACACACTAACATACTGCCATACTGCTTTACACAATAACATACTGCCATACTGCTTTACACACTAACATACTGCCATACTGCTTTACACACTAACATACTGCCATACTGCTTTACACACTAACATACTGCCATACTGCTTTACACAATAACATACTGCCATACTGCTTTACACACTAACATACTGCCATACTGCTTTACACACTAACATACTGCCATACTGCTTTACACAATAACATACTGCCATACTGCTTTACAAACTAACATACTGCCATACTGCTTTACACACTAACATACTGTCATACTGCTTTACACACTAACATACTGCCATACTGCTTTACACACTAACATACTGTCATACTGCTTTACACACTAACATACTGCCATACTGCTTTACAAATTAAAATACTGCCATATTGCTTTACACACTAACATACTGTCATACTGCTTTACACACTAACATACTGCCATACTGCTTTACAAACTAACATACTGCCATACTGCTTTACACACTAACATACTGCCATACTGCTTTACAAACTAATATACTGCCATACTGCTTTACACACTAACATACTGTCATACTGCTTTACACACTAACATACTGCCATACTGCTTTACACACTAACATACTGCCATACTGCTTTACAAACTAACATACTGCCATACTGCTTTACACACTAACATACTGCCATACTGCTTTACAAACTAACATACTGCTGTACATACTGAAATACAGCTGTAAACACTAACATACTGCTGTACATACTAACATACTGTCATGATTCTGTAAACACTAACACACTTCTGTAAATACTAACATACTGCCATACTGCTTTACAAAATAACATACTGCTGTACATACTGAAATACTGCTGTAAACACTAACATACTGCTAAATACTACTTTACACACTAACATACTTCTGTAAATACCAACATACTGTCATACTGCTGTAAACACTAACATACTGCTATACTGCTTTATGCACTAATACTGCTGTACACACTAACATACTGCTATACTGCTTTATGCATTAACATACTGTCATACTGCTATAAAGACTAACATACTGATGTACACACTAACATACTGCCATACTGCTGTAAACACTAACATACTGCTGTACATACTAAAATACTGCTGTACACACAAACATACTGCTTTAAAAACTAACATACTTCCATACTGCTGTAAACACTAACATACTGCCATACTGCTTTACACACTAACATACTGCCATACTGCTTTACAAACTAACATACTGCCATACTGCTTTACACACTAACATACTGCCATACTGCTTTACAAACTAACATACTGCTGTACATACTGAAATACAGCTGTAAACACTAACATACTGCTATACTGCTTTACACACTAACATACTGTCATACTGCTATAAAGACTAACATACTGATGTACACACTAACATACTGCCATACTGCTTTACAAACTAACATACTGCCATACTGCTTTACACACAAACATACTGCCATACTGCTTTACAAACTAACATACTGCCATACTGCTTTACACACTAACATACTGCCATACTGCTTTACAAACTAACATACTGCTGTACATACTGAAATACAGCTGTAAACACTAACATACTGCTATACTGCTTTACACACTAACATACTGCCATACTGCTTTACAAACTAACATACTGCCATACTGCTTTACACACTAACATACTGCAATACTGCTTTACAAACTAACATACTGCTGTACTGAAATACAGCTGTAAACACTAACATACTGCTATACTGCTTTATGCACTAACATACTGTCATACTGCTATAAAGACTAACATACTGATGTACACACTAACATACTGCCATACTGCTGTAAACACTAACATACTGCTGTACATACTAAAATACTGCTGTACACACAAACATACTGCTTTACAAACTAACATACTGCCATACTGCTGTAAACACTAACAAAATTACATACTGCTGTAAACACTAACATACTGACATACTGCTTTACAAACTAACATACTGTCATGATTCTGTAAATACTAACATACTGCTGTACATACTGAAATACTGCTGTAAACACTAACATACTTCTGTAAATACTAACATACTGCCATACTGCTTTACACACTAACATACCGCCATACTGCTTTACAAACTAACATACTACTGTACATACTGAAATACTGCTGTAAACACTAACATACTGCTGTACATACTAAAATACTGCTGTACACACCAACATACTGCCATACTGCTTTACAATACACACTAACATACTGCTGTACACACTAACATACTGCTTACAATACACACTAACATACTTCTGTAAATACTAACATACTGCTATACTGCTTTACACACTAACATACTGCCATACTGCTGTAAACACTAACATACTGCTGAACATACTAAAATACTGCTGTACACACTAACATACTGCCATACTGCTGTAAACACTAACATACTGCTGTACTAAAATACTGATGTACACACTAACATACTGCCATACTGCTGTGTATACTAAAATACAGATGTACACACTAACATACTGCCATACTGCTGTAAACACTAACATACTGCTGTATATACTGAAATACTGCTGTAAACACTAAAATAGTTCTGTATACTAACATACTGCCATACTGCTTTACACACCAACATACTGTCATGATTCTGTAAATACTAACATACTGCTGTACATACTGAAATACTGCTGTAAACACTAACATACTTCTGTAAATACTAACATACTGCCATACTGCTTTACAAACTAACATAATGCCATACTGCTTTACACACTAACGTACTGCCATACTGCTTTACAAACTAACATACTGCTGTACATACTGAAATACTGCTGGAAACACTAACATACTGCTGTACATACTAACATACTGTCATGATTCTGTAAATATTAACATACTGCTGTACATACTGTCATGATTCTGTAAACACTAACATACTTCTGTAAATACTAACATACTGCCATACTGCTTTACAAAATAACATACTGCTGTACATACTGAAATACTGCTGTAAACACTAACATACTGCTAAATACTACTTTACACACTAACATACTGCTATACTGCTTTACACACTAACATACTGTCATACTGCTGTAAACACTAACATACTGCTATACTGCTTTACGCACTAACATACTGTCATACTGCTGTAAACACTAACATACTGCTATACTCCTTTACGCACTAACATACTGTCATACTGCTATAAAGACTAACATACTGATGTACACACTAACATACTGCCATACTGCTGTAAATACTAACATAACGCTGTACATACTAAAATACTGCTGTACACACAAACATACTGCTTTAAAAACTAACATACTTCCATACTGCTGTAAACACTAACATACTGCCATACTGCTTTACAAACTAACATACTGCCATACTGCTTTAAAAACTAACATACTTCCATTCTGCTGTAAACACTAACATACTGACATACTGCTTTACAAACTAACATACTGAAATACTGCTGTAAACACTAACATACTTCTGTAAATACTAGCATACTGCCATACTGCTTTACACACTAACATACCGCCATACTGCTTTACAAACTAACATACTGCTGCACATACTGAAATACTGCTGTAAACACTAACATACTGCTGTACATACTAAAATACTGCTGTACACACCAACATACTGCTATACTGCTTTACAATACATACTAACATACTGCCATACTGCTTTACAAACTAACATACTGCTGTACATACTGAAATACTGCTGTAAACACTAACATACTGCTGTACATACTAAAATACTGCTGTACACACCAACATACTGCTTTACAATACATACTAACATACTGCTGTACACACGAACATACTGCCATACTGCTGTAAACACTAACATACTGCTGTACTAAAATACTGATGTACACACTAACATACTGCTGTACTAAAATACTGATGTACACACTAACATACTGCCATACTGCTGTACATACTAACATACTGATGTACACACTAACATACTGCTGTAAACAATAACATACTGCTGTACATACTAAAATACTGCTGTACACACCAACATACTGCCATACTGCTTTAAAAACTAACATACGTCCATACTGCTGTAAACACTAACATACTGTCATACTGCTGTAAACACTAACATACTGCTATACTGCTTTACGCACTAACATACTGTCATACTGCTGTAAACACTAACATACTGCCATACTGCTTTACGCACTAACATACTGCCATACTGCTTTAAAAACGAACATACTTCCATACTGCTGTAAACACTAACATACTGTCATACTGCTGTAAACACTAACATACTGCTATACTGCTTTACGCACTAACATACTGCCATACTGCTGTAAACACTAACATACTGCCATACTGCTTTACAAACTAACATACTTCCATACTGCTGTAAACACTAAAATACTGTCATACTGCTATAAACACTAACATACTGCTATACTGCTTTACGCACTAACATACTGTCATACTGCTGTAAATACTAACATACTGTCATACTTCTGTAAAGACTAACATACTGCTGTACACACTAACATACTTCCATACTGCTGTAAAAACTAACATACTGCTATACTGCTTAACAAACTAACATACTGTCATCATTCTGTAAATACTAACATACTGCCATACTGCTTTACAAACTAACATACTGTCATACTGCTGTAAATACCAACATACTTCCATACTGCTGTAAACACTAACATACTGCTATACTGCTTAACAAACTAACATACTGTCATCATTCTGTAAATACTAACATACTGCCATACGGCTTTACAAACTAACAAACTGTCATGATTCTATAAATACTAACATACTGCCATACGGCTTTACAAACTAACATATTGTCATGAGTCTATAAAGACTAACATACTGCTGTACATAATAACATACTGTCATGAATCTGTAAATTTACTAACATACTGCCATACTGCTTTACAAACGAATATACTGCCATACATCTGTAAATACTAACAGACTGCTTTACAAACTAACATACTGTCATGATTCTGTAAATACTAGCATACTGCCATACTGCTGTACACACTAACATACTGCCATACTGCTTTACAAACTAACATACTGTCATACTGCTGTAAATACCAACATACTTCCATACTGCTGTAAACACTAACATACTGCTATACTGCTTAACAAACTAACATACTGTCATCATTCTGTAAATACTAACATACTGCCATACGGCTTTACAAACTAACAAACTGTCATGATTCTATAAATACTAACATACTGCCATACGGCTTTACAAACTAACATATTGTCATGAGTCTATAAAGACTAACATACTGCTGTACATAATAACATACTGTCATGAATCTGTAAATTTACTAACATACTGCCATACTGCTTTACAAACGAATATACTGCCATACATCTGTAAATACTAACAGACTGCTTTACAAACTAACATACTGTCATGATTCTGTAAATACTAGCATACTGCCATACTGCTGTACACACTAACATACTGCCATACTGCTTTACAAACTAACATACTGCTGTACTGAAATACTGCTGTAAACACTAACATACTGCTGTACATACTAAAATACTGCTGTACACACCAACATACTGCCATACTGCTTTACAATACACACTAACATATTTCTGTAAATACTAACATACTGCTATACTGCTTTACGCAGTAACATACTGTCATACTTCTGTAAAGACTAACATACATCAGTATGTACATCAGTACACACTAACATACTGCCATACTGCTGTAAACACTAACATACTGCTGTACTAAAATACTGATGTACACACTAACATACTGCCATACTGCTGTAAACACTAACATACTGCTGTACATACTGCCATACTGCTGTACACACTAACATACTGCCATAATGCTTTACATACTAACAAACTGCCATACTGCTGTAAACACTAACATACTGCTGTACATACTGCCATACTGCTGTACACACTAACATACTGCCATACTGCTTTAAAAACGAACATACTTCCATACTGCTGTAAACACTAAAATACTGTCATACTGCTGTAAACACTAACATACTGCCATACTGCTTTACAAACTAACATACTTCCATACTGCTGTAAACACTAAAATACTGTCATACTGCTGTAAACACTAACATACTGCTATACTGCTTTACGCACTAACATACTGTCATACTGCTGTAAATACCAACATACTGTCATACTTCTGTAAAGACTAACATACTGCTGTACATACTGCCATACTGCTGTACACACTAACATACTGCCATACTGCTTTAAAAACGAACATACTGCCATACTGATTTAAAAACTAACATACTTCCATACTGCTGTAAACACTAACATACTGCTATACTGCTTTACAAACTAACATACTGTCATGATTCTATAAAAACTAACATACTGCTGTACATAATAACATACTGTCATGAATCTGTAAATACTAACATACTGCCATACTGCTTGACAAACTAATATAGTGCCATACATCTGTAAATACTAACAGACTGCTTTACAAACTAGCATACTGTCATGATTCTGTAAATACTAACATACTGCCATACTGCTGTACACACTAACATACTGCCATACTGCTTTAAAAACTAACATACTGCTGTACATACTGAAATACTGCTGTAAACACTAACATACTGCTGTACATACTAAAATACTGCTGTACACACCAACATACTGCCATACTGCTTTACAATACATACTAACATACTGCTGTACACACTAACATACTGCCATACTGCTGTAAACACTAACATACTGCTGTACTAAAATACTGATGTACACACTAACAAACTGCCATACTGCTGTACATACTAAAATACTGATGTAAACACTAACATACTGCTGTAAACACTAACATACTGCTGTACATACTAAAATACTGCTGTACACACCAACATACTGCCATACTGCTTTAAAAACTAACATACTTCCATACTGCTGTAAACACTAACATACTGCCATACTGCTTTACAAACTAACATACTTCCATACTGCTGTAAACACTAACATACTGCTATACTGCTTTACACACTAACATACTGTCATACTGCTGTAAATACCAACATACTGTCATACTTCTGTAAAGACTAACATACTGCTGTACATCTGTAAAGACTAACATACTGCTGTACACACTAACATACTTCCATACTGCTGTAAACACTAACATACTGCTATACTGCTTAACAAACTAACATACTGTCATCATTCTGTAAATACTAACATACTGCCATACAGCTTTACAAACTAACATACTGTCATGATTCTATAAAAACTAACATACTGCTGTACATAATAACATACTGTCATGAATCTGTAAATACTAACATACTGCCATACTGCTTTACAAACGAATATACTGCCATACATCTGTAAATACTAACAGACTGCTTTACAAACTAACATACTGTCATGATTCTGTAAATACTAACATACTGCCACACTGCTGTACACACTAACATACTGCCATACTGCTTTACAAACTAACATACTGCTGTACTGAAATACTGCTGTAAACACTAACATACTGCTGTACATACTAACATACTGCTGTACACACCAACATACTGCCATACTGCTTTACAATACATACTAACATACTTCTGTAAATACTAACATACTGCCATACTGCTTTACGCACTAACATACTGTCATACTGCTGTAAATACCAACATATTGCTGTACTAAAATACTGATGTACACACTAACATACTGCCATACTGCTTTACAAACTAACATACTGCTGTACTGAAATACTGCTGTAAACACTAACATACTGCTGTAAACACTAACATACTGCTGTACATACTAAAATACTGCTGTACACACCAACATACTGCCATACTGCTTTAAAAACTAACATACTTCCATACTGCTGTAAACACTACATACTGCCATACTGCTTTACAAACTAACATACTTCCATACTGCTGTAAACACTAAAATACTGTCATACTGCTGTAAACACTAACATACTGCTATACTGCTTTACACACTAACATACTGTCATACTGCTGTAAATACCAACATACTGTCATACTTCTGTAAAGACTAACATACTGCTGTACACACTAACATACTTCCATACTGCTGTAAACACTAACATACTGCTATACTGCTTAACAAACTAACATACTGTCATCATTCTGTAAATACTAACATACTGCCATACTGCTGTAAACACTAACATACTGCTGTACTAAAATACTGATGTACACACTAACATACTGCCATACTGCTGTACATACTAAAATACTGATGTACACACTAACATACTGCCATACTGCTGTAAACACTAACATACTGCTGTACATACTGCCATACTGCTGTACACACTAACATACTGCCATACTGCTTTACATACTAACATACTGCCATACTGCTGTAAACACTAACATACTTCCATACTGCTGTAAACACTAACATACTGCTATACTGCTTTACGCACTAACATACTGTCATACTGCTGTAAATACCAACATACTGTCATACTTCTGTAAAGACTAACATACTGTCATACTTCTGTAAAGACTAACATACTGCTGTACATACTGCCATACTGCTGTACACACTAACATACTGCCATACTGCTTTAAACACTAACATACTGCTATACTGCTTAACAAACTAACATACTGTCATCATTCTGTAAATACTAACATACTGCCATACAGCTTTACAAACTAACAAACTGTCATGATTCTATAAAAACTAACATACCGCTGCACATAATAACATACTGTCATGAATCTGTAAATACTAACATACTGCCATACAAACTAATATACTGCCATGCTGCTGTAAACACTAACATACTGCTATAAATACAAACATACTGCTTTACAAACTAATATACTGCCATACTGCTGTACACACTAACATACACACATACTGCTGTACACACTAACAAACTGCCATACTGCAGTAAATAGTAAAATACTGCTGTACATACTAAAAAACTGCTGTTCATACTTAAAAACTGCAGTACATACTAAAATACTCCCATACTGCTGTACACACTAACATACTGCTGTTCATACTAACATACTGCTATAAATACAAACATACTGTCATAAAGAGTAAAACACTGCTGTAAATACTATAATACTGCTGTACAAACTAAAATACTGCCATACTGCTGTAAATACCAACATACTGCCATACTGCTTTACAAACTAACATACTACCATACTGCTTCAAATACCAACATACTGTCATACTTCTGTAAATACTAACGTACTGTCATACTGCTTTACAAACTAATATACTGCCATACTGCTGTAAACACTAACATACTGCTGTACATACTAACATACTGCTATAAATACAAACATACTGCTCTACACACTAATATACTGCTGTACATACTAAAATGTTGCCATACTGCTGTACATACTAACATACTGCCATACTGCTTTACAAACTAACATACTACCATACTTCAAATACCAACATACTGTCATACTTCTGTAAATACTAACGTACTGTCATACTGCTTTACAAACTAACATACTGCCATTCTGCTGTAAACACTAACATACTGCTGTACATACTAACATACTGTCATACTCCTGTAAATACTAACATACTGACATACTGCCATGATTCTGTTAATACTAACATACTGCTTTACACACTAACATACTGCCATACTGCTGTAAACACTAACATACTGCTGTACAAACAAACATACTGCATTACTGCTGTACAAACTAACATACTGTCATACTTCTGTAAAGACTAACATACTGCTGTACATACTAAAATACTGCTGTACACACTAACATACTGCTTTAAAAACTAACATACTTCCATACTGCTGTAAACACTAACATACTAACATACTGCTTTACAAACTAACATACTGTCATCATTCTGTAAATACTAACACACTGCCATACTGCTTTACAAACTAATATACTGCCATACTCCATTACAAACTAATATACTGCCATACTGCTTTACAAGCTAATATACTGCCATACTTCTGTAAATACTAACATACTGCCATACTCCATTACAAACTAATATACTGCCATACTGCTATACAAACTAATATACTGCCATACTTCTGTAAAAACTAACATACTGCCATACTCCATTACAAACTAATATACTGCCATACTGCATTACAAACTAATATACTGCCATACTGCTATACAAACTAATATACTGCCATACTGCTATACAAACTAATATACTGCCATACTGCTATACAAACTAATATACTGCCATACTTCTGTAAATACTAACATACTGCCATACTCACTTACAAACTAATATACTGCCATACTGCTTTACAAACTAATATACTGCCATACTGCTTTACAAACTAATATACTGCCATACTCCATTACAAACTAATATACTGCCATACTGCTTTACAAGCTAATATACTGCCATACTTCTGTAAATACTAACATACTGCCATGCTCCATTACAAACTAATATACTGCCATATTGCTATACAAACTAATATACTGCCATACTGCTATACAAACTAATATACTGCCATACTTCTGTAAATACTAACATACTGCCATACTCCATTACAAACTAATATACTGCCATACTGCTATACAAACTAATATACTGCCATACTTCTGTAAATACTAACATACTGCCATACTCCATTACAAACTAATATACTGCCATACTCCATTACAAACTAATATACTGCCATACTGCATTACAAACTAATATACTGCCATACTGCTATACAAACTAATATACTGCCATACTTCTGTAAATACTAACATACTGCCATACTCCATTACAAACTAATATACTGCCATACTGCTTTACAAACTAATATACTGCCATACTGCTTTACAAACTAATATACTGCCATACTGCTATACAAACTAATATACTGCCATACTGCATTACAAACTAATATACTGCCATACTGCTATACAAACTAATATACTGCCATACTGCTTTACAAACTAATATACTGCCATACTGCATTACAAACTAATATACTGCCATACTGCTTTACAAACTAATATACTGCCATACTGCTATACAAACTAATATACTGCCATACTGCATTACAAACTAATATACTGCCATACTGCTTTACAAACTAATATACTGCCATACTGCTATACAAACTAATATACTGCCATACTGCATTACAAACTAATATACTGCCATACTGCTATACAAACTAATATACTGCCATACTGCTATACAAACTAATATACTGCCATACTTCTGTAAATACTAACATACTGCCATACTCCATTACAAACTAATATACTGCCATACTGCTTTACAAGCTAATATACTGCCATACTTCTGTAAATACTAACATACTGCCATACTCGATTACAAACTAATATACTGCCATACTGCTATACAAACTAATATACTGCCATACTACTATACAAACTAATATACTGCCATACTTCTGTAAATACTAACATACTGCCATACTCCATTACAAACTAATATACTGCCATACTGCTTTACAAGCTAATATACTGCCATACTGCTATACAAACTAATATACTGCCATACTGCTATACAAACTAATATACTGCCATACTTCTGTAAATACTAACATACTGCCATGCTCCATTACAAACTAATATACTGCCATACTGCTTTACAAGCTAATATACTGCCATACTTCTGTAAATACTAACATACTGCCATGCTCCATTACAAACTAATATACTGCCATACTGCTATATAGGGCTGCAACTAACGACTATTTTAATAGTCGACTAGTCACCGACTATTGAAACGATTAGTCGACTAATCGAAAAATTATTAATTTTTTTTAAATTTAGCATGAGATTGCTTTAATTCTGTGGAAAATGATAGTAAACACAAGAAAGAAGGGGGTACTTCAATGAAAAATGCATATTTTATTGAACTTTGCTGCTGATAGGCCGATTCATACTAAAAGTAAATAAACTGGGCTATCATTTGTTGAAACCCAGCACCATCGACCATGGAGAGCGGCCTCATATCATAGATCAGCATCTGCAATACTGACTCAGTGAGGGCATTCGCCTGTTGTGGGGTGCACGTCTGATTCTTTTGCAGAAAGGGGTCCATGGTGGCTCTCCTCTTCAGACTGCATGCATTTAATTTAAAATACTTTTGTCAGGCACAGTCGGGCATAACGTTAAATCCTTTTTTTTTCTTTTTTTTACCGAAAATACGCTTATAAAATGTACAATGTATATCCAAAACAAAACGTATTAGCTTCCATGTTATTTAAATCTTACCGAGGCGAGTCAAACTCCGTTTCATTCAAATGTCCGACGTGCTTTCTCTTTAAATGTTCGTGCATCACCGAGGTGCTGCCGTGATACGCAAGGACTGCTTTGCAAACCATGCAGGTAATCTTTTTATTCGCCGTATCCAGGCTAAAATGCTCCCAAACTTTAGATGTTTTGGTACGCGCAGCTGCTGCGTTGGACCCCGCCATTTCTGTATGTTATCACTCAGCAGAGAAGCTAATGCGCATGTGCGACTCTCGGCAGAGATTGTAATGAAGAGAGGTGCCTCGGTCGGAAAAAAACATGTCTAGCGACAACTTCGAGAATGAAATTCATTGTCGACTATTTCTATTATCGATTTTTGTCGACAACGTCGACGAATCGTTGCAGCCCTACTGTACATACTAAAATACTGCTGGACACACTAACATACTGCTGTACATACTAAAATACTGCTTGACACACCAACATACTGCCATACTGCTTTACAATACACACTAACATACTTCTGTAAATACTAACATACTGCTGTACTGCTTTACGCACTAATACTGTCATACTTCTGTAAAGACTAACATACTGATGTACTAAAATACTGATGTACACACTAACATACTGCCATACTGCTGGACACACTAAGTTATTGACATACTGATTTACAAACTAACAAAATGACATACTGCTCTAAATACTAAAATACTGCTGTACATACTAACATACTGCCATACTGCTGTAAATACTAAAATACTGCTGTACATACTAACATACTGCTTTACAAACTAACATACTGCTGTACATACTAAAATACTGCTGGACACACTAACATACTGCTGTACGTACTAAAATACTGCTGTACACACCAACATACTGCCATACTGCTTTACAATACACACTAACATACTTCTGTAAATACTAACATACTGCTGTACTGCTTTACGCACTAACATACTGTCATACTTCTGTAAAGACTAACATACTGCTGTAAACACTAACATACTGCTGTACATACTAAAATACTGCTGTACACACTAACATACTGACATACTGCTGTACATACTAACATATTACAATACTTCTGTACATACTGTCATACTGCTGTACAGACAAACATACTGACATACTGCTGCACACACTAACATACTGCTGTATATACTAACATACCGCCAGACTGCTGTAACATACTTCAGTACATACTGCCATACTGTTATACATACTAAGATACTGTTGTACATACTAACAATACTGCTGTACATACTGTCATACTGCCATACCGTTATACATACTAAGATACTGTTGTACATACTAACATATTACAATACTTCTGTACATACTGTCATAATGCTCTACATACTAACATACTGCTGTAAATATTAACATACTGCAGTACAGTTGTCATAAACTCATGTACTGTCACTGCGCTCTTGATTTGATCGCGTTTAATGTCTTACCTGCTCATCCTCATCATTACGACTCTTCTCAGTGAGTTGAGTTCAGACAAGAGTTTGTGAACATCCAGTGATAAAATCCAAACGCAGCTGCTGCGCAGCTCAACGGCGCTCGATTTTTCTTTTGGTCTCCTCTCTCAGTTCGTCACGGAGTTTATAACGAGACTTTCTGACGCCCGGGCGATCGCCTCTGCGAGCTCAGAGCCCGTCTGACGCGCGTCGGGTCTGTGCGGAGCGGATCATCGCGGAGCGCGCGGAGGGAGAAGCAGAGAGCGTACCGACCGGGAGGCGCGTGCAGTTGTGACTAAATGACTGCGCGCTCGAGCTCGAGCAGCATCGGAGAGAGAGAGAGAGAGAGAGAGAGAGAGAGAGAGAGAGAGAGAGAGAGAGAGAGTAGTGACGTCACCGACCACCGAGTCCCGGTGCAGGACCGAACGTGTAGCAACAACAGACATATTCGCAACATTTTTCAAATGTAGAGAAAAATTACTCCAAGGGCTAAATTCTATCGGGGATCCCTTGTAGCAAATGTAAACTGTCCTGGATTTTACCAAATACATTTTGTATATCCAACAAGGTTCATTATAAAATCCTTTATAAAATCTATCCTGTTAACTGTTCCATTTGTAAATACTGTGAAATTGATGAAACTTGCTCATCTTGTGGTTTTGTTGAAGAAAGAGCTCCCCGTTTATTTTGTGAATGTAATCAACACATTTTGGATTAACTTAAGCTCTTATGTTTTAAGACCTACAAATGTGACCCACACCTTCATCCTCAAAGACATGATGTTTTATTATGAAATCATAAAGATGTTATCACTTGAATATATTCTTAATATCTTGTAAGAATGTCTCTTTTATCCCTTCATCTTTTTCTTGCTGAATTGAACTCTTATTTCATCCCTTTGACTTATAAATAACAGAAAACGTCAAACATTTTGAATGCATTATGATGACTTATTCAAAGAAAGGATTTAACCTTATGTTTTTTTATCTGTGTATATAATTTAATATTTTGATGTCTGAAAATCCATAATAAAAGTTCTGCAATGAAAGAAAAGGAGTGAACATATAAAGCAGATTTAACGTATGGCAAAGCTACATAATAATAACAATAACAATTGCTGTAACACAGTTTTGTTTTACAATTATTTTATTTTTAATCATTTGTATTATTTATATTAATCATCAATTATTTATAATTATGCTACATTTTGTGGTTATTTATTTAAAACTCTGTTCAAATCTGTGAATGTAGAATTAAATTAGTAAGAAATAATAATAATAATAAAATAAATTCAATTCTCACTATAAGGGTATTTCAGCTATACGCCGGCATGTCCGATCGGTTCTACTGCCCTTAATTAGAGGTGAACTACTTTTAAAGTCATTTAAATGAATTCATGAAAGTTTTTTGTTTGTTTGTTTGCGATACACCTGTTATATATAAATCTATGTTAATAATAACCGTTTGTATGTTTTGTTAAAATACACGCACTGTGACTGACTTAAAGAATAAATAAATAAATTAATTAACTTTTGTGGCAATCCTCATGTAATACATGCAATTAAAATAGTCAGTTAACAAGGGTTTACTGCGAAAATGCTAAAAGTAAATTAATAAATAAATAAATTACCTCACTGCAGTTCTAAGCAGGGTGTGAATTTTACAATGATTTGATTTTGGGGGTCAATTTGTTTCTCGCAACTCAAATTTCTCTGCTTTTTCTGTCCTCATGTAGTAACAGTAAGTGACACCTACATTTATGATAAAGATTTCAACAGTTTATTTGTGATATTCAGGGGTGTAAAGTAACGAGTTACAAATACTCACTTTACTGTAATTAAGTAGTTTTTCACAGGAATTGTACTTTAAGTAGTTTAAAATGTTATACTTTCACTTGAGCACATTTTAAGTGCTGTAACTGTACTTTAACTGCGCTATTTTCCCACCTCTATGTTTGCTACTTCCCTGTCCTGATTTTATCTTTATCTATCAACATGATTGACTAGAGAGAGTCTCGTGACTCCCGTCAAATCAAATCACACTACATAGGCGGAAATTACGAGGGGTCGGGGTGGTCAGGACCCCCCCTATCTGAGGGTTGTCCCCCCTAAAATATCATTAAAATATGTGTATTGTAAATAATATAATGATATATTCTTCAAATAATTGTTTAAGAAATAAAATAATACAAATGCAAACGGGGCAACAACAAAAAAACCCTTGGTGTCCCCTTCAAAAATTGCTCTTGAGAATTGTTATGTTTATTGTCCCTCCAACATTGTGATGAAATTTTCGCCCCTGATCACACATAAAACGGCAGCTGCAGATTTGGTGGCATCTGTTATGGATGAGAATGCCTCAAGCACAGTTCAACAGCTGAACATCACAGCAGCACCTCACAGAGAAAAAGGGCAATTGCTTGATCATGTCATGTGAGTTTAACTTGCTCAAGCCAGATATCAGCATTAATCCTGCCTCTCATTTGAAGAAACATATTGATTTAATATTTCTGTTTACTAGATTCTGTGTCTATAATGTAGCCTGTAATTAAGATTATTGGGCTGCTGTGAGAGATTAATGCAATGTTATCAATAGGGCTGGGCAATAAAATGTTCTAGATGTTTATTGGGAAAAAGAGAGATGTCCTCGCTCAAGTTTGAGTAGTTTTCTATATTTGGGCTGTTTTACAACGAGAACAGGGTTGTTCATTACATCGATCGTGATAGCAAGAGCACCAATGGTTAATTTATCTAGATGAAATTTAAAAGATAAACTTTTTATTTCCTGACGTCCGTTGCTGCGCGCTGTTTGATTGACAGGCGGCTAATGTGACGTGCCTAAATGATCAAACACACTTTATAATTCCGCCAATGCCCGTCTTGATGAGGATTTAATGTGAACGCAGTCGTTAATGTCTAAAGTGAACAAACAGTAGGACAAAAAGTTAATTTGCATCAAAATGTTGGACTTGACGTGTACATGTAACCGAATTGTGCGTGTCTAGTAAGCCAGTGTTTCCCAAACTGGGGTATGCGTACCCCTAGGAGTATGTGAGGTGACAGTGGTGGTATGTGAATACAATTCTAAAATAACATTCAAAACCAGTTCATGTTTTTCTCACTGGCAAAAATTATTTTGTCTGCCCTCTAGTGTAGAAACACCAAAATAGTTGTGTCATAAACGTCAGAAAATGAAATAAGACAATCTTTGAGGTTAAAAAATGTATTTACTCATGCGTCGTGCATCACACAAGTATCTTTTTTTGCCAGCCCCGCACACTGATAGGTGACGTAGCTTAGTGATAGCATGTCAAATACTGTTTTACCAGACTTGCACATGTCAGTCGTCCATGGTATTAATTTGTCTGTTTGTTTGTTTTTCTGCAGATTAAAATGTAATTTGTATTAAAATGCAAGTTATGCAGTTATATCATATCTAGCATACCATCGATAAAACTGCTTTTTTTAGTGTTTTTCTTTTGCATTCCTTCCATCGCTTCATGTCATCTACACACTCAGGTGAGGCACTGTCAATAAAAAATGTCATCTCGTCTCAGTGAAGTATCGGCATGTTTACAAACGTAATACCTTAAACATTACATTACCCACAAAGAATATACGCTGCAAGTGATACACTGGAAATCAATTCTTAACCATACAAAAACATCTGCGGTGGTATCAGATAGTAGTACCACATTAAATTACTTTTCTAAGGGTTCAGACTACATACTTATATTGCCTTCCAGATGATAAAATTGGTGGAAAAAGTCCCATAGACTTATTGTGAATAGGGGACAGAGTATTTTCTAGACCACAATAGAGATGTGGAGCTGTATGTAGTTAGATTTGTGCCACAATTCTGCATGTGCAAGATATTTTGAGTGTGCAAAATGATAATTTAATGAACACTAAAATGTTCTGCACACACAAGAGGATATTTTGAATGCATAAAGAGAGAGAGCAGGTGATATCTTACACATTCATAACACAATGGAGTAACTCATGTCAGAGTTGTGTTCAAATTTTGACATCAGCACACATTCAAATTCAATTTATTTGAGAACAAATTTTAATTAATTTGCTCAAAATGAATTAATCGTTGCTTGATTCATTGCTTTCCAAAATTCTGAGTTCAAGCACGTGCAAAATATCTGTTTGTGCGCTTAAAACATCATTGTGCGTTCACAGAATTGTGCCACAATTAAAACGCCATTGAGGTTAGCTCTTTCAACTTGGGTCATTAAGCAGCCACCTTGCAACCACATAGCAATGCCCTCAAAACCATTCAAAACAACTTAGCAACCACAAGCAGGGCATAGCAACAACCCACAACACATATAAACCACAAACACTGCAACTAGATTCAAATCAGACAAGAGCAAATCTTAAAGTTTAAACGGATTAAAACAGAGTGAGTGGCAGATGTCAGCTGTTACAAATGAGAATGTCAGTACCGCTAGTGGCCTGTTGGGGTGCAGCAGACATGATTTGTGGGTTTACTGAAACAGGCTGTTCTATGTTCTGATTTGTGTCAAGTGGTGGTTCTGGCCCAGTTTAAATACATCACCAATGATTCTTATCTCACACAAATACTCATATCGCGCATGTGTGTGTGAGACTCCACTGCATCATTAAATACGCTGAGGGACGTCTGATTTGAGCAGCTGAAGTTCTGCCCCGCAGGCGGCAGCACACAGTGAAGGTGTTCTGTTAAAACTCGCCCGCCTTGCAGCATCCAAAAACAATCTGTGCAGCCCATCGCTTCAGGACACGAGAACTCAAACTGCCAACAACAGACTGTCTGTGGGAAGATTCACCTGTCGGGCTGCCAAACCATGCACAGTGTCACATTTAATATCAGATACATCAGGACACTGCAAGAGGAGCTTGGTGAGACACATCAGTTTTGCATTTCAGAGTTTACAGAGCCCATGAAATCACAATTGCAGTTTTGCGGCCAAATGAACTTTTAGCAGATACTGTATATACAGTTGAAGTCTAAATACATTTAAACAATTCCTGACATTTAATTGTAGAAAACGTTCCCTGTCTTAGGTCAGTTAGGATCACTGCTTTATTTTAAAATAAAAATACCGCTGCAGGTGTTCTTGCAGGCCACCCCTGCAGTTCACTAGTTCGAACCCAGGGCGTGCCAAGTGACTCCAGCCAGGTCTCCTAAGCAACCAAATTGGTCCGGTTGCTAGGGAGGGTTGAGTCACATGGGTTAACCTTCTAGTGATCGCTATAATGTGGTTCCCTCTCAGCAGGGTGCGTGGTGAGTTGTGCGTGGATGATGCAGTGGATGGCGTGAAGCCTCCACAGGCGCTATATCTCCGCAGTAACGTGCTCAACAAGCCACATAATAAGATGTGCGGGTTGATGGCCCCATGCTTCACTATTGGGATGGAGTTCTTCAGCTTTTAAAACTTACCCATTTTCCTCCAAACATAATGATGGTCATTATGGCCAAACAGTTACATTTTTGTTAAAATGCTGAGCAGCCTTTCAGGTTATGTCGATATAGGACTTGTTTTGCTGTGGATATAGATACTTGTCTACCTGTTTCCTCCAGCATCTTCACAAGGTCCTTTGCTGTTGTTCTAGGATTGATTTGCACTTTCACACAAACTACGTTCATCTCTAGGAGACAGAATGCGTCTCCTTCCTGAGCGGTATGATGGCTGTGGGGTCACATGGTGTTTATACGTGCATACTATTGTTTCTACAGATAACGTTGTACCATCAGGTGTTTGTAAATTGCTCCCAAGGATGAACCAGACTTGTGGAGATCCTTGGCTGATTTCTTTTGATTTTCTCATGATGTCAAGCAAAGAGACACTGAGTTTGAAGGTAGGCCTTAAAATACATCCACAGGTACACCTCAAATTCAGTACACCTCCTATCAGAAACTAATTGTCTAAATGCTCGACATCATTTTCTGGAATTTTCCAAGCTGCTTAAAGACACAGTTAACTTGGTGTATGTAAACTTCTGACCCACTGGAACTGTGATATAGTCAATTAAATGTGAAACAATCTGTCTGTGAACAATCGTTGGAAAAATGACTCGTGTCATGCACAAAACAGATGTCCTAAACGACTTGCCAAAACTATAGTTTGCTAATATTAAATCTGTGGAGCGGTTAGAAAATGAGTTTGAATGACATCAACCAAAGTGTATGTAAGATTCTGACTTGAAATGTACATATTTAAAATATACAGTCTTTCTGTTTCAGGAAAACAGGCCATACATATTGATGACTCATCTTGCCTGGGTACGTCCACATTTTTGCCCAACGAAATGCTCTCTAGAATGAGAATATTTTTGCATACAACCACCTGCCTCTGACTAGCGAAATCAAGAAGCAATCATGGTTCATGGCTGAGATGTCAACTGAAGACTTCTGGCCATTAAAAAAGACAAAACGTCAGTAGAATTAAGAAAAATGCACTAGCCAAACCATTTCATGGAGTCATTCAAAATGAGATGTCAGCTATCAGAGTGCAATAGAATCCAGTGCTGTTGGATGGTTAATTGGAATTTAAACTGAATTAGCCAAAACCCAACAGGATATTTGAATTGGAATTAAATAGGCCATGTCAAACAGGATATTAAATTGAATATATATTGTGCATGGATGCTGTGGAAAATAGCGTGATGCCTCCACACATGCTATGTCTCCGTGGTAATGCACTCAACAAGCCACGTGATAAGATGTGCGGATTGACGGTCTCAACTGAGATTCATCCTCCACCACCCGGATTGATAGAACACATTGGAAACACATTCCAATTTGAGGAGAAAAAGGACCATCCGGGCTACTAGCATTTCGAGAATTGATACATCCTTCGTAAGACATATTTCTCTGAACTAAGTACGATACGATCACAAACGATCATCAAAACAGATTTTTATGACCAATGGAAGGTAGTGTAGTGACACAACTGAATTACAATTCTGCATCCTGTTTGCAAATTTCATTGAAATTCAGTATTTGAAGTTGAATTTAAAATGTATTCTCAGATCAGTCTGACATAAACCCATATGGACTTTAAAGTGAACAGTACTCCATGTTGATTCAGTTGGATTTTGCTTCAGGTGTCTGGAGGCTTTTCCTGCGGTGAAGACCCTCGGTCTGCTCAAGAGAGGGATTTCTCAGCGTCTTCTCCTCTGACAGTAATAGAACTGGAGACGTGACTGGATTTACAGAGGTACTTGCCACACATCTCATCTCCAGAAGCTCTCGACTTACACAGCCGGGTCTCTCTGATGAATGAAACCGTGCTGGAATCTATCAGACGCTGATATTATCTATCAGGAACGGACTCTGTCATTCAGCGCCTCTCGGAGGTCAATAAAGGTAGACGTCTGTTGGCGTGATTGATAGAGGTGGAGCATCGATATGAAAACTGGCTGTGAGTACAAAGAGAGGAGTGGCGTTGTGAAAGAGTTTGATTTTATTTATTGTGATGTTTACTGAAGGCCGAAGGGTTTTAAATCAACACCTGTGCAGGTATACTTCTGCAGATAGATTTTGGGTAAATGTAGACATATAATAATCACAGGTAATACAGAACAGATGTAATGTTGAAACAGGTGACCGATCAAACTTTGCAGGATCTCAAAGGAATATTACAAAATTATGTCATTTTTACTCAATCTCATGTCGTTCCAAAGGGGCATGTTGTTATTTTGTCCACAGAATGCAACAAAATTGGGAAATCTAAACTCAGCGGTTTTCAATTTAACAACAGTCCACAGTGACCACGTCCATCAAACTGCAGAAATGACACAGTAAAGCACTGTCAAAGTGCCAAAAAAAAGAGTCAATGCTACTCACGCACTATATCCTGAGATTCAGAAGTTAAAAGATAGCAAAACAAATGCATTGTCAGATTGTTTTCAGTTATACTCTTATAAATATATGGTTAAAAAAAAATAGTGAAAAAAACTGTTGACGCGTGGTCATGAGGTATCACCTGCGAGACTAATAGATCCAGTAATGAAGAGTCGTTTGACAGCATGATTCATTCAAACACCCGAATCTTTATAGCTGTGTTTGTAAAGACAGGCATTATGTCAGCACGGCCTTGCTCTTCTCTTTCAGTGGACTCAAGGGCTGGTGCCAAACTTTAACTCGACTAAACTATAATGATTGTTTGCAGTAGAGATACTGTATAACGTCATTCATAACCACCACAACCTTCTAATCTCAGACAATCTGACTCGAGATCACAAACTTCATTTCCAAAACGATGAGCAGATTTAATCATTGAACGCAGCCGTTCAAGCGGCCTTTGTAAAATTAATTTGACACAGAACGTGGCCCCACCTGGATGTGTATCTCAGGAGGATGTGAGGCGTGTTGGATCTTGTGACGGATGGCTCGTTTCGGGCTGTTTCCTCAGCCGCAGAAAAGCCTTCAGCGACAAGCACAAGTCAAATCATTGGAGAAACCGACACCCCAAACTGACGTAAAGTTCACGTCTGATCCTGCACTCTGATATCCAATGTCCTTTCTCACAATGCAATGCAATGTTTTACATGATACACTGACATCTATCCGAAAAGATATGAAGTTGTGTAGAACTGCGGTCTCTCAATTGAGATTATGTATCTTTTATTATTTAATCAACTGGATAATCCACAACTAGTCATTACTACGGTTGTGTAATATGAATTTCCAGCAAAGATTATTACATTACAAAATACACCATCACTATGTTATAAATGACTAATATCCTGATATCAGTCATTGTCCCACCACTAATGTACATTTAAAAAGTTCAACAGATCTGTAAAATCTGCTAGAAACTCAGCACGAGCAAACTTTATTAGCAACAATGTCACTGTTAGACTCAGAAAAGACTATTACTCTCGATACAAGAATTGTCTGGCATCAGCAAATGTGTGGACGATAAATGTGGACAATGACGTGCAGCTGTACGATTAGCGGTTTAAAACCTCTTTCTGAGAAACAGTGCGGTCTGAATCATTAGGATTAATCAAATGAACCAGAATGGAAATCGATTTAAAGATTTTATCTAATGAGCACAGACAGAATATTAGCAGAAACATCTAAAAGTGTGGCTAATAGGAAATGAATTGTTTCTGCCAAACTAATGCTAATCAGCCCATGTTTCTAAATAGAATCTGAGATTAAGCTAATGCTAAAGGCGCATTATTCCCAAATGCAGTCTGATATTAGTGCTAAATGTGACTAACTGAAATTAAAATATGGATGTTGTTTGGAGAAAGACAAAAACTGGCTGATCCAGGGCTAGTAGCTAATGCTAACACCAGGATTTGATGATGAGATAACACAGAAGGCTGGTTTAAGGCCAATCAATGCTGTCATCAGAACCAAAGTTGTGTCAGTTTGGACCCGTCACTGAATCAATGCTTTAAAATGTAAAAGTCATATATATGCCAGGTTATACCACTTTTCTTGATCATCATGTGAAGAATTACTGCTGCTATTATCAATAGATATTATAAACAATCTTGGGTTGTCGATTTAACACATACAGCTTGCATGCTTAATTACATGAAAAATAATGCGTTAAAACAATTAACACAATTAATCATGCCCCTGGCCCGTATGTATATTCCATAATAATAATAATAATAATAATAATAATAATAATAATACACTGACATGTCCTTTGCAAAGCCCTTATAATAAATCTATTTTGGACATATTGATGAATTAATTAGAATTTCATGATGACTTCAAACATCAGGCTACAGCATCGTCTATTTAACGCTTGAACTAACCCTTATGTGGTGTTCGGGTCAAATTGACCCATTTCATATTTTTACAAAAAGAAACATTTTTCAACCTGAAACTCCATGGCCTTGGCTTATTTTCTGTGAAGAACATGTAAAATAAAAACAATTCATTGAGTACACATGCTACAATGCCCCAACACATTCATGTCCTTAATATAATCTTCTGGTCAATTTGACCCGCATACACACAGAGACACACACAGAGACACACGCATGCACACACATGCACACGTGCGCACACACACACGCACACACACACACACACACACAAAATGGGGTTTGGTTGCTAGGGTGCTCTAAATGGTTGCTAGGGCATGGATAAGTAGTTTCCATGATGATACTTAAAGACTGATTGCACAGGTTAAACAAGTTAAAAAGGTTAAACAAGCCAACTCTCATGTCTCTAGGACATTCTGATCCAAAGATTTCCCTCTCAGCCTTTTTGAATGGATGTCAATGGGGCTGGTTGCTTGGGTGCTCTAAATGGTTGCTAGGAAGTGGTTAACCATTAAACAAAGTGATTGTTACTAACCTGACACAAATGCGCTAAGTCTCTAAGATATTCTGTTCTGAAGATATCCAAGTGTTTATTATAGTGGATTTTAACATAAATGATAACTTTATCCCAAAAAACGAATGACACTTTAATAATAAAATTGATCTAGCAGAGATGAATTGCAAACATTAAGCGTATATGTTATCTATATTGTTTGAAATTGAGATAAAGAAAATATACGTTAAGGAGTTTGTAATGTGCATTTTTATTTCTGTATTGCTTTTAAAACCCCAATAATGTCCCTGGTCAATTTGACCCGGGACACCAAAGGGTCCAAAAAGTGAACACCACACAAGGGTTAACAAGGTAAATAGCTCAAGGTAAATGTGATTGTTGATGCAGGTGTGTGATGAGGGTCTTGAGCAGAAGAAAGTTTACTGATCACTCTGTCAAAACTGATCCGTGATCAAGCATTGACCCTCACAGACACAATTCTCCACCCCTCCTTTCATTCTCTCTTCTCTCTTTATCTCTCGGATTGATCCGTTGCATTGTGTCTCTCTCCCTCTATTTTACAGTTGAGGGTTCCTGAAAGAGCCGCTACGCCAATCTGACACAAAGAAAGAAACCTCTTTTATATTTCTCCCTGCCCACTATCATCAGTCTCCAGGAGCTTTCAGAGTCCCAAATATTCTGTTACTTTTCTTCCACAACACATGATGTTTAGCAGTAGATTCATGCTAAAGAAAATCTATTTTCTGATGGAGAAATTTCAAGATCTTCTCATGTGAGTTTATCTTGTGCTAAGGATGGTTTAGCTGGAAAACAAGACAAACATATGAATTAAGAAAGTGATTTTCTGCAGTGTGTAATGTGCAGAAACAGAAATACACACTACCAAACACACACTCCACTAATTGCCGTGTGAGTTATGGAGTGTATTGATGAGGTGTAATCTCGGCTGTCCATGATATTTATGAGCTCATCATTATTAACGTTCAGGTCAAACTCAATCTGTCAGGAATTAAACCAGCACTCTCTCTCACCCTGAGTGCTTGGAATGATTTGCAGCGCCGCAATATTATAATGCATTAATAAAGCACAGTCTAGTGTGTGTATGCATAACCAAATGTCCACACAAGGGCAGTAAAACCTGAAATGAGCTGCATTATGGGAGGACTCAACAGTCCACATGAGAAACATGCTGTCCTAAATAAAGTCTTATGTGATGGTTTGGTTCAGGCTCTATCTGTCTGAATGTCAGTAATTAAACATAAATTGATAAATAAACCACACCGTAAACGCAGACCCTTTGAAATAAAAATCAATACGGAGCCGACAGGCAAACAATGTGACCTAAATCACAACTAGATGAATTCAGAGCTTTTAGAGAGATTGAGATGTTGAAAGCCTGTGCATATGAAACATGATTTTCACGATTGCTAAAGCAGCACATGAGCACTCAATCAATCAATATATGCTTTCATCCGCTTAAGCAGTATCAACAAGTTCATATTGAGTAACTTCCCTTTTAGACACAACATAGCCGGTCAGTCTGTCACATTTTTGTTCTGTTATCAAAAGGTGCTTACTTACTACTGATAACTGAGTCAATTCTGGTGGCATCAGTTTCGTGTGCCTTATAATAAATCACACAAACTATCCTTGAGAAAGCATTATTAACACGTGACATTTCTCTCTCAACATTAATGATCACTGCACAATTAACAGAGTTAGCTGAATCACATGCGTGGAGCTTGAAGCAAATTAATTTACTGTGCACTAACAAAACGTTCATTCCTTGTCTGGGGTCAAAGGTCATGGTTTAAGGGCACAGCAGGTAGTAACTCTGTCCCTGAAATTGACCTTGTGACCTTTGTGTTAACTCTGCAGATTGTTGACCGCAGGGGCAAATGTGTGTGTGTGTGTGTTTGTTATGTATACACAAGCATCTAACATGGGCTGACATAACAGACAAATGTGCACATTCAAACACACGCAATTTGTCCTCTGAGCTTTGATTTAGTTTTATAAGACTGAACAACTGAACAAATACATATAGGAAGCAACTTTCTAAGCTACACACTATCTATAATTTAAAGTAAAAGTATAATGAGAAAAGTGTTTACGTTACTTAATATGACATTATAATTTGCATGTTTTTTATTAATCACAGAGCAAAATTTACTGTATATTCGAGGGGCTCGAAGGGAGCTCTCCCGATAGGACCACGGAGAGGTCCCAGGAGGGAAAAAGGCGTGGTCTAGGGGGGTTCACCCTCCTGACGCCTCTAAGGAACCTGATAATCAGGTCGTGCTTACCAAGGGACTTACCTTGGATGTCGTCGTGATACGCTGCTATGGCAGCTATAAAACCTTGAGAGTGGAGGGGGACAGCTGCCCGTCCAGTCTCTCTTGCAAGAAGGAAAGCACTGACCTGACTGCGCAACTCTGGGGGTCTTTGCCACGGGAAGAACACCACCTAGCAAAGACGCAGCTCAGGGCATACCAGAGTGGGCAGTGGGAGGATTCCAGGGAGGCAAATAGGTCTACCTGTGCCTGGACGAATCGACTCCAAATCATCTGGACCGCCTGAGGATGGAATCTCCACTCTCCCCTGAGCGTTACTTGCCATGACAGAACATCTGCTGTGACGTTGAGGTGGCCCAGGATGTGAGCGGCGTGCAGCGACCTGAGTCACGGCTGACTCCAGAGGAGGAGGTGACGGGAGAGTTGCGACAGGAGATGGGAGCGTAAACCACCCGTGGCGGTTTATGTAGGCCACAGTCGACATGTTGTCCATCCAGACCAACATGTACTTGCCCTGAATCAACGGCCATAGACCCTGCAGGGTGAGCAGTACTGCCAGCAACTCGAGGCAGTTGATGTGCCAACGCAGGTGAGGTCCTGTCCAGGAGCCAGCAGCTGTGTGCCCATTGCATACGGTGCCCTAGTCAGTCTTGGAGGCTTCTGTCATAAACACGACGCACCTGGACACTTGCTATATGGGGACTCCTGCCTGCAAGAATGCAAGGTCGGTCCAAGGGCTGAAAATGTGTGCTGCGGCGCCAAGTGTTTTAGCAGCCTCATATGCATCAATCCGAGCGTTGTGATTGCCGCTGAGGATGCCATATGCCTCAGGAGTCTCTGAAAATATTTCAGAGGGACCGACATTTGCTGCCTGGATAAGTTCACTATCAAGTTCGCTATCATTGACACCGAGTCTAATTCCATGCCGAGAAAAGAGATGCTCGGAACCGGGGAGAGCTTGCTCTTTTACCAGTTGACCTGAAGCCCAAAACCTCCAAGATTGGCCGCAGTCCACCGCCCTTCTTGGGAACGATGTAATAAGGGCTGTAAAACCCCTTTCTCATCTCGGCTGGAGGGACAGGCTCTATCACGTCCTCTGCCTAGAGGACAGTGGCACTCTCGTCCTTCACTAACATCAAGAGAACGCTGTAAATGGGGTGGATGCCTGCCGAATTGGATTGCATAGCCGAGTCGGATGGTTCTGGCCAACCAGTGCGACAGGTTGGAGAGCGATAACCACGAGTTCAAGTTCCGGGAAAAGGGCACTAGATGGAGAATTGCATCCAATGTTCCTGTGGGTGGGGCCTCGTAGTGGGGGGGAGTGAAGGGTGCTGCGTCGGGGAGCGGAGCTCCGACCCGATGCGGCCGTTCTGAGGGGACCCTCGAAGCAAATAACTTGCTCCGTGCGTCCGGTGTAAGGCGGGCCGGCGACTGAGGAGGAGGGCTCCTGGGGCTAGCCGGGGGTGTGGTGCAGTGAGACATGCGAAGGCAGGGGGCTGTGATCGTGATGCTCGAACTGCAGGCGCCCGGTGTGCTGTGGCGGCAGGGGAGGCGACAAAACACGCTGTGACACGAGGAAGGAGGAAACTGCTCTTTTTTTGACAATGTGTGTGCCGCACAAAAAAGAAGGAAACAAAGGATTTACCTCCTGGCCCTCCACCGGGGGAAGGAGTGGTCTGTTCACCAGCTCTGGTGTTTCCACATGCATCTTTATCCTTGGGTTGCCCTTCTCAGGGGCACTTAGGAGCCTTCTTGGGGGTCTTCCCAGCCGGCCGAGAAACGGGGGGTGTCTCTCTCCTGTGGGGGCTCTACGCCAGGGACGAGAGCTGATGGCAAGATGTGCTGGATCGCCTCTGTCTGCTGTGTCACTGCCGGAAACTACTGGCCGAGGTCCTCGACATTTACCTGGCGGAACCGTACCCACTGAAGCCCCCGAATCGCCTTCAGCATCAGACAACGTGGTTTCGTACCCGTAGGTAGGAAGAGCAGCGAGAGGGACAGCTGAAGTGGCTTTCCCTCAGAAGAAGGAAAGCCGTGACCGCAACATTGCCATGGTCATGTTCTTGCAGTGAGAACATGAACCATCCACAAATGCTTTCTCAACCTGCTTATGGCCCTGGCTCGTGAGGCAGTGATCGTGACTGTCAGAGGCGGAGAGGTAACGACCACATCCAGGAACGGCACAGAGACGGAAAGCAAATAGACGTTCAACGTCACTGTGCCTGCTCTAATAGAGGAAACACATACTTTTAGAGGAAAAAGCTCTTTAAAGTGCCGTCGAAGCGCCCAGGGGTGTAGTCTGCAGCGGAGTGCAGAGTGGAGAGAAAACCGCTGGAATGCTCCGTATATCCAACAGCAATGCTTCACAGAGAGGTGAATGGAACTGCAATGGTATCAGCTTACTGTCAATACAACAGCTCGGCTCCGAAGAAAAAGTCTGAATGAATCCACATACAGGTCTCCCTTTTATACACGTATGTCGGGGGGAGTGGCATGCAAATTCAACTCACTAATTTCTCAATGGCCTTTTCTCAAAGATCTGAAGGTGAATCGGACCAGCTCTTCCACGAGCGACCCCTAGTGTCACTACATCGACACAACGTCGAGTGAGTGACAGAAGGGAAATTATCTTTTTTTATTTTGCTTCAATTGCCCTTTTTTTTCTTGTAATAAGCACTTTACTCGCTAAATGTACTATTTAAGCAAATCCCCTTTGATCTCTGGTGATCAAGATGCTACATTTGAATGAATGTATGTGAAATATTGCAGTTTTGTTGTTGGTAGCATTAGGGTCAGTGTTACGTTTAGGGTTACGGTTAGGAGTTTATTAATGTAATTACTACTGAAATGTTTCATTTGGATAATGTTCGCTCATGTCTTGCAACATAAGAATGTGCACGTGTTTGACTGTAGTTCAGCTAATGGGGGACAGTTCTGTAATTTCAGAAGCACAGACTGATTTTAGCAGGCAAAATATTTGACCTTCTGTTGCCAATCTCCCATGAGATGTGTGTAAGCGTGTGTGTGTGCGTGCATGTATGATCTTGTGTAAGTGAGGGGGATACGAAGCATGAGGGCTCTTTTTAACTGAAATTGAAATAAATGTAGACTATTTTAGACATTGTTTTGATGTTCTTAACTGATTCACTTTAACCAGTGTCTTTGTTTTAGTGTCTTATTTTGTTTTGGTAGCCTGTACGGCTCTTTGAAATAACTGAAATAATTTGGCGAAGTGATATGGAACCATTATGCGGTCAACACCTGGAACTACTTCATAGCCGTGCGTTTACTGGAAAATAACTGCACACCATCAACCAATCAGAATCAAGCATTCAACAGTCCTGTGGTATAAATGTACATGTATACTGTATATAATACTTAATACATACTCTGTCTTAAAACACAAATCCATCTCTCAGGAGAAATGTAGAATGTGAAAGGGTCCTACAGGACGTTTGGATGATTCTGCAAATGATATGCGTTACATATTTCTGAACTTTTCATTTTACTACACAAACAAAATCAATGTGTGAGAACCTTGTGTTATAATCTAGCATAAACTCTGTGTGAGGAAGGCTCTGATGTCTGAAATGAGTTTTTGGCAGTTGATGGATGGAGCTGGAGGTGTATAAAACACTTCCGTTTGGCTTTGTTTGACTGCCTCATCCTCTCAGCGTTTGTATTAATGACACGCTAGCGTCTCCACGTTCCCAGCATGCCTCGCTTTTGCTAACAGAGCTGATGAGAGAGGGGCGGGCATTAATCACTGTCAGTCACAGCTCAGCGACGGTTCTGATTGGATGGTCAAAATTTAGAGAGAACAAAAGCTCAGCACAGTGATTTAACAATCGCCAAACGAGACAACGTGTGCATGTGAAGCATTTCTGCTGGTGAAGTGCACACACATGCACACTGTCAGCACATCGGTTAGACAAACAGCCCATAGCAGAGCACACATTCACATATGCTCACATTAGAGGATAGTGCAGAGCGGGGCAAGTTGTCACACATTTATTCAAGTAAATACATCTCAGACTGAGACCAATTTTGAACATAAATTACTGTATTGACATAAACTTTAAAGCTTTGACAAATAATCTTAAAACAAACATTGTAATTAGTACATTGTTTAAATTTGTAACAATAAAACCAGTGTGACAACTTGCCCTGGTCATCAGTACTATGATCATGTCTTACCTCTGAAAGCCCCTGTGAAGATCCTGAGGACTCAGGAGCTGCAAAACACAGAAAGAAAACTTGAACAAACATGATATCAGTTTCCAGGTGTTTGGCTTCAGTTAGCCCTCCGCTTGCCTAAAGTTAATCACAACATCAGCAAGCAACTGAACGTAGGAAATGCTCGAAATGGAACTGCGAGCGTGTGAAAGGTCAGAGAATATCGGACAGCTGACAGTTGAGGAAATGCCATTGATTAATTCAGAGCGTTTATTTGAGATTAAGAGTGTTCAATCATGGACAACTGTTAATTCGGGAGATAATAAAGTTTCTATGAGCAGAACGTTTCTCTCGATGATTGTGTTATGGGTTTGAATTGACCAGTAGACAGATCAAACCACCAAATAACAGAAGCTATGTCAACTAGGGCTGAAACGTTTGGTCTATGTTATCGACAATTAAAAAATGTCGACAACATTTTTTGTTGTCAAATAGTCGTTTGATGTAATTTAACGTAACATGAGATCATATTAAACTCTAATGATGATGTGCAAGAGGAGCACTGCAGTTCACGACTGACTGAGGAGAGGAAGAATGACACAGATCACAGACCAGATGCACTCGAAACTTTCCAAACAGCTTCAGCTGATGTAGATAGTATAAGGATATTATACATAATTACGGAATAAGTAAATACAGAAGCACTCTCATTGAGGAATTTAGGGAATCCGATGCGTTACATCTTTAATGCAGTTATATTTAATGTGTTACATATTTAATGCAGTTATATTTAAAGCGTTACATCTTTAATGTGGTTATATTTAATGTGTTACATCTTTAAATGCGGTTATATTTAAAGCGTTACATCTTTAATGTGGTTATATTTAATGTGTTAGATCTTTAAATGCAGTTATATTTAAAGCATTACATCTTTAATGCAGTTATATTTAATGTGTTACATATTTAATGCAATTATTTAAAGCGTTACATCTTTAATGTGGTTATATTTAAAGCGTTACATCTTTAATGCAGTTATATTTAATGTGTTACATATTTAATGCAATTATTTAAAGCGTTACATCTTTAATGTGGTTATATTTAAAGCGTTACATCTTTAATGCAGTTATATTTAAAGCGTTACATCTTTAATGCAGTTATATTTAATGCGTTACATCTTTAATGCAGTTATATTTAATGCGTTACATAATTAATGCAGTTATATTTAAAGCGTAACATCTGAAATGCAGTTATATTTAAAGCGTTACATATTTAATGCAGTTATATTTAAAGCATTACATCTTTAATGCAGTTATATTTAATGCGTTACATCTTTAATGCAGTTATATTTAAAGCGTTACATCTTTAATGCAGTTATATTTAATGCATTACATAATTAATGCAGTTATATTTAATGCGTAACATCTTAAATGCAGTTATATTTAAAGCGTTACATCTTTAATGCAGTTATATTTAATGCGTTACATCTTTAATGCAGTTATATTTAAAGCGTTACATCTTTAATGCAGTTATATTTAATGCGTTACATAATTAATGCAGTTATATTTAATGCGTAACATCTGAAATGCAGTTATATTTAAAGCGTTACATCTTTAATGCAGTTATATTTAATGCGTTACATATTTAATGCAGTTATATTTAATGCGTAACATCTGAAATGCAGTTATATTTAAAGCGTTACATCTTTAATGCAGTTATACTTAATGCGTTACATCTTTAATGCAGTTATATTTAAAGCGTTACATCTTAAATGCAGTTATATTTAAAGCATTACATCTTTAATGCAGTTATATTTAATGTGCTACATATTTAATGCGGTTATATTTAAAGCGTTACATCTTAAATGCAGTTATATTTAAAGCATTACATCTTTAATGCAGTTATATTTAAAGCGTTACATCTTAAATGCAGTTATATTTAATGCGATACATCTTTCAATGCGGTTATATTTAATGCGTTACATCTTTAATGCAGTTATATTTAAAGCGTTACATCTTTAATGCAGTTATATTTAATGCGTTACATCTTTAATGCAGTTATATTTAAAGCATTACATCTTTAATGCAGTTATATTTAATGTGTTACATATTTAATGCAGTTATATTTAATGTGTAACATCTTAAATGCAGTTATATTTAAAGCATTGCATCTTTAATGCAGTTATATTTAAAGCGTTACATCTTTAATGCAGTTATATTTAATGTGTTACATATTTAATGCAGTTATATTTAATGTGTAACATCTTTAATGCAGTTATATTTAAAGCATTACATCTTAAATACAGTTATATTTAAAGCGTTACATCTTTAATGCAGTTATATTTAATGCGCTACATCTTTAATGCAGTTATATTTAATGCGTTACATCTTTAATGCAGTTATATTTAAAGCGTTAAATCTTTAATGCAGTTATATTTAAAGCGTTACATATTTAATGTGTTACATCTTTAATGCAGTTATATTTAAAGCGTTACATATTTAATGTGGTTATATTTAATGCGTTACATCTTTAATGCAGTTATATTTAAAGCGTTACATATTTAATGTGGTTATATTTAATGTGTTAAATCTTTAATGCAGTTATATTTAAAGCGTTACATATTTAATGTGGTTATATTTAATGTGTTAAATCTTTAATGCAGTTATATTTAAAGCGTTACATATTTAATGTGGTTACATTTAATGTGTTACATCTTTAATGCAGTTATATTTAATGTGCTACATCTTTAATGCAGTTATATTTAATGCGTTACATCTTTAATGCAATTATATTTAAAGCGTTAAATCTTTAATGCAGTTATATTTAAAGCGTTACATATTTAATGTGTTACATCTTTAATGCAGTTATATTTAAAGCGTTACATATTTAATGTGGTTATATTTAATGCGTTACATCTTTAATGCAGTTATATTTAAAGCGTTACATATTTAATGTGGTTATATTTAATGTGTTAAATCTTTAATGCAGTTATATTTAAAGCGTTACATATTTAATGTGGTTATATTTAATGTGGTTATATTTAATGTGTTAAATCTTTAATGCAGTTATATTTAAAGCGTTACATATTTAATGTGGTTATATTTAATGTGTTACATCTTTAATGCAGTTATATTTAAAGCGTTACATCTTTAATGTGGTTATATTTAATGCGTTACATCTTTAATGCAGTTATATTTAAAGCGTTACATATTTAATGTGGTTATATTTAATGCGTTACATCTTTAATGCAGTTATATTTAAAGCGTTACATCTTTAATGTGGTTATATTTAATGCGTTACATCTTTAGTGCAGTTATGTTTAATGTGTTCCATCTTTAATGCAGTTATATTTAATGCGTTACATCTTAAATGCAGTTATACTTAATGCATTACATATTAAATGCCATTATATTTAATGCGTTACATCTTTAATGCAGTTATATTTAATGTGTTACATCTTTAATGCGGTTATATTTAATGCGTTACATCTTTAGTGCAGTTATATTTAATGCGTTACATCTTAAATGCAGTTATATTTAATGCGTTACATCTTTAGTGCAGTTATGTTTAATGAGTTATATAATTACTGCGGTTATATTTAATGTGTTCCATCTTTAGTGCAGTTATGTTTAATGTGTTCCATCTTTAATGCAGTTATATTTAATGCGTTACATCTTAAATGCAGTTATACTTAATGCATTACATATTAAATGCCATTATATTTAATGCGTTACATCTTTAATGCAGTTATATTTAATGTGTTACATCTTTAATGCGGTTATATTTAATGCGTTACATCTTTAGTGCAGTTATATTTAATGCGTTACATCTTAAATGCAGTTATATTTAATGCGTTACATCTTTAGTGCAGTTATGTTTAATGAGTTATATAATTACTGCGGTTATATTTAATGTGTTCCATCTTTAGTGCAGTTATGTTTAATGTGTTACATCTTTACTGTGGTTATATTTAATGTGTTCCATCTTTAATGCAGTTATATTTAATGCGTTACATCTTTAGTGCAGTTATGTTTAATGTTTTCCATCTTTAATGCAGTTATATTTAATGTGTTACATCTTAAATGCAGTTCCCCTTCTGTCGCTCTCTCCACGTTGTGTCGGAGAAGCGACACTAGGGGACTCTCTTGAGTGCCGGTATTCACCTCTGACCTATTGAAAAGGGCCAATGAGAGTTGGCAGTCAGTATTTGCATACCCCGCCCCCGCATACGGGTATTTAAGTGGGGCAAATACGGAAGTTTAGTCAGAAAATTTCTTCGGAGCCGATGGTCTGTTTGCAGTCTGCTGCGAGAATACACACCCTGAACGTTCCTGTATCTCTGGCGATCTGCTTGCTGTTGGATTTGACGGCGCACAACAGTGGCTTTCTCTGTACTTTGCACGGCGTGCATTGTTGCCCCTGAGCGCTACGACAGCGCAGACACACACACACACTGTGTATTAAAAGAGTGATTTCCTTTAAAAGAGCAAATTTCTCTAAAAGTGCAAACACAGCGGCGTTGAACGTCCTTTTAAGGACGCGTCTTTTTCAAGATGCCTTTCCGCCCGTGTCATTCCTGGATGCGGTAGAAGTCTCTCCGCTTCAGACGGCCACAGGCGCTGTCTCGTGTGTTTGGGCCGCGATCACACCGAGGCGGCGTTTGTGGATGGTTCATGTTCTCACTGCGACGGTCGCGTTACGGTCGCGGCTTGCTTTCAATAGAAAGCAAGCCACCCCAGCCGCACCCGCATTGCTCCTTCTTCCCACGGGATTGAGGACGATGCGGTTGGCGCTGGGGGCGATTTGGGGGCGGCAGTGGGTGCGGTTTCGCCGGGTAGCCCCCCGCGAACCTCCCGTTCCCCGACACGCTCGCTGGTCCCCGTCCAAGCTCGCGGCGATAGCGGCTCGCCTCACGGCCTGGCCGTCTATCCTCCCGAGTCCGAAGCAGATGAGCTCGCCACTGCATCGGAGAGTGCGGTGTCTGATGCCGAGGACTCCCCTGGACTGCCGCCTTCGGGCCAGCAGGTCCAGCTGAGGCCGACGCTCAGATGTCCGACATGCTTTCCTGGGCCGCCGTGAGCGTGGGGTTGGATTGGAACCCTCCGTCCTCCCCACAGCCTTCACGGTTGGATGATTGGTTCCTGGGGGCGGCGCGCCGTTCACGGCCTCGCATCCCCCCGGTCCCGTTTTTCCCTGAGAGCGACGAAGGCCACAGCGCAGGCACTCGGACAGACGATGGCCACCCTAGTGGTCCAGGAACGGCATCTTTGGCTCAATCTGGTCGAGATGGGTGAGGCCGACAAGAACTGCTTCCCAGATTGGCCTTTTCGGCGACACCGTCGAGGACTTCGCCCAACAGTTCTCCGCGGTGGAGAAGCAGACGGAGGCCATCTCCCATATCATGCCACGCCGCAGACCTGCCGCTACGGGGCCTGCCCCGTCTGCCCGCCGAGGGCGTCCCCCTGCGAAGAAACCAGCTCCTGCTCCGCCTCAACCCGGGCCCAGCTCTCAGCCCCAGCGTCGAGCACCCCGCAGGTGGCGCACGCCCCCGTCTCACAAACCCCCTCTAGGACCCGGAAGGCTCCCAAGCCGTTCCTGAGACAGCCGACCCAGAGCCCAAGACGTTAGCTCCGGAGGTGGTAAGACCGCTCCGCCCCCGGTGGAGGGCCGGAGGAGAATCCTTTGTTTTATCATTTGCCACACCCCTGACGGGGGCTGTGGTACCCACATTCTCAATAAAAGAGCTATTTCCTTTGCCTCTGGGTCACCTGGCCCGCAAATGCCGTTCTCACGGCAATCTGCTTTCAGATTACGACAGTCCCGGTACACCGGACGTGGTGATCCCGCCTTCTGCCTGCCTACGACTGCCCCCCGGCCGGCCGGTTCAGACGAGTCCAGAGGACGCCAGCAGACCTCCTCCTCAGTCACGAACCCGCCCCCTGCCGGGTGCGCGGAGCAAGGTAAGTGCTTTGAGTCTATTCTCAGCACCCCAGCCTCAGGCCGCAACGAAGCCGCCCGACGCTGCATTACCTGTTCCGCCCCGCTGCGAGGCCCCGCCGGGTACGTCCAAAATACTCGTCCCTTTGGTGCCCTAGCGCAGAGCTGGGAACCGTGGTTTTCGCTTCCCAATGCATCACGCTGGCTGCACCGGACCATTCCACTCGGTTACGCAATTCAGTTTGCCCGGCTCCCGCCCCCCTTCAGGGGCGTCCGCTTTTCCGCAGTACACGGCGAGCATGCCAGTTCCCTGCGCACGGAAATCGCGACCCTCTTAGCCAAGGGCGCGGTAGAGCCCGTCCCTCCAACCGAAATGAGGAAGGGTTTCTACAGCCCTTACTTCATTGTACCCAAGAAAGGCGGCGGCTTACTGACCAATCCTGGACCTGCGAGTTTTCAATCGGGCCTTGTTAAAACTCCTGTTCAAAATGCTCACGCAGAGAAATATTCTGGCTGGCGTTCAGCATCTAGATTGGTTCGCAGTGGTAGACCTGAAGGACGCGTACTTCCACGTCTCAATTCTGCCACGACACCGACCCTTCTTACGGTTCGCGTTCGACGGCCAGGCGTTTCAGTACAAAGTCCTCCCCTTCGGCCTGTCTCTGTCCCCTCGCGTCTTCACGAAGGTCGCAGAGGCGGCTCTTGCCCCACTACGAGTAGCCAGCATCCGCATTCTCAACTACCTCTACGACTGGCTTATCCTAGCACACTCTTGAGAGTTACTATGCACACACAGAGACCAGGTGCTCCGGCACCTCAGCCGCTTGGGGCTTCAGGTCAACTGGGAAAAGAGCAAGCTCACTCCGGTTCAGAGCATCTCTTTTCTCGGGTTGGAGTTAGACTCAGTCTCAATGACAGCACGTCTCATGAGCGAGCGTGCTCAGTCGGTGCTGGATTGCCTCGCTTCCTTCAAGCCAGGCACAGTGGTCCCTCTAAAACTTTTCCAGAGTCTCCTGGGGCATATGGCGTCCTCCACGGCGGTCGCGCCGCTGGGGTTGATGCATATGAGACCACTCCAGCACTGGCTCCAGACTCGAGTCCCGAGACAAGCATGGCACCACGGCACGCATCGGGTAAGGATCACCCCCGCCTGCCTCAAAACACTCCGACCCTGGACAGACCTCTGCTTTTTACGGGCAGGAGTGCCCCTGCAGCAGGTGTCCCGACGCGTTCTGGTTACAACCGACGCCTCCCGGTCCGGGTGGGGTGCCGTGTGCAGCGGGCACGCAGCAGCGGGCCGTTGGAAAGGGGCCCCGCTGCGTTGGCACATCAACTGCCTGGAGTTGCTGACCGTCCTTCTCGCCCTCAGGAAGTTCCTCCCGTTAGTTCGGGACAAACACGTCCTCGTGAGATCGGACAGCACCACAGTGGTGGCGTACATAAATCGCGTAGCAGCGTACTCTCCCGCCACCTCTCAGGGTAACTAGAAGGATCCCGATGTTCGTATGGGGCATTGGGGAAGGGTACGTGCAGCCGGGTACAGACGATGCGTGGCACTGGATGAATCCCTGCCCGATTCCACCCCTGTCCATTGTGGCCGGACCATTTCCGGCTCCTCAGAAAAATCCTGACTAAACTTCCGTATTTGCCCCACTTAAATACCCGTATGCGGGGGCGGGGTATGCAAATACTGACTGCCAACTCTCATTGGCCCTTTTCAATAGGTCAGAGGTGAATATTGGCGCTCAAGAGAGACCCCTAGTGTCGCTTCTCCGACACAACGTGTCGTTCCCTCCCTCGGGGAACGGAGGTTACATACGTAACCAAACGTTATACTTAATGCATTACATATTAAATGCCATTATATTTAATGCGTTACATCTTTAATGCAGTTATATTTAATGTTACATCTTTAATGCAGATATATTTAATGCGTTACATCTTTAGTGCAGTTATGTTTAATGTGTTACATATTTACTGCGGTTATATTTAATGTGTTCCATCTTTAATGCAGTTATTTTTAATGCGTTCCATCTTTAATGCAGTTATATTTAATGCATTACATCTTAAATGCAGTTATACTTAATGCATTACATATTAAATGCCATTATATTTAATGCATTACATCTTTAATGCAGTTATATTTAATGTGTTACATCTTTAATGCAGATATGTTTAATGCATTACATCTTTAGTGCAGTTATGTTTAATGTGTTACATATTTACTGCGGTTATATTTAATGAGTTACATCTTAAATGCAGTTATGTTTAATGTGTTACATCTTTAGTGCAGTTATGTTTAATGAGTTACATCTTAAATGCAGATATATTTAATGTGTTACATCTTTACTGCGGTTATATTTAATGAGTTACATCTTAAATGCAGTTATGTTTAATGTGTTACATCTTTAGTGCAGTTATGTTTAATGTGTTACATCTTAAATGCAGTTATACTTAATGCATTACATATTAAATGCCATTATATTTAATGCGTTACATCTTTAATGCAGTTATATTTAATGCATTACATATTAAATGCAGTTATACTTAATGCATTACATATTAAATGCAGTTATACTTAATGCATTACATATTAAATGCAGTTATACTTAATGCATTACATATTAAATGCCATTATATTTAATGAGTAACATCTTAAATGCAGTTATATTTAATGCGTTACATCTTTAGTGCAGTTATGTTTAATCTGTTACATCTTTACTGCGGTTATATTTAATGAGTTACATCTTAAATGCAGATATATTTAATGCGTTACATCTTTAGTGCAGTTGTGTTTAATGTGTTACATCTTTACTGCGGTTATATTTAATGAGTTACATCTTAAATGCAGATATATTTAATGTGTTACATCTTTAGTGCAGTTATGTTTAATGAGTTACATCTTAAATGCAGATATATTTAATGTTACATCTTTAGTGCAGTTATGTTTAATGCGTTACATCTTAAATGCAGTTATACTTAATGCATTACATATTAAATGCCCTTATATTTAATGCGTTACATCTTTAATGCAGTTATATTTAATGTGTTACATCTTTAATGCAGTTCCCCTTCTGTCGCTCTCTCCACGTTGTGTCGGAGAAGCGACACTAGGGGTCTCTCTTGAGCGCCGATATTCACCTCTGATCTTATTGAAAAGGGCCAATGGGAGTTGGCAGTCAGTATTTGCATACCCCGCCCCCGGACATACGGGTATTTAAGCGGGGCAAATACGGGAGTTCATTCAGAAAATTTCTTCGGAGCCGATGGTCTGTCTGCAGTTTGCTGCGAGTTACTCGCCACTTAAACGTTCCTGTTTTCCTCTGACGATCTGCATGCTGTTGGATCTTGATGGCGCACAACAGCGGCTTTCTCCTTCTCAGTGCACGGCGTGCATTGTTGCCCCTGAGCGCTCGACAGCGCAGACACTTACACACACACACTGTGTATTAAAAGAGTTTTTACTAAAAGAGTAATTTTCTCTAAAAGAGCAAACACAGCGGCGTTGAACGCCCTTTTAAGGACGTGTCTTTTTCAAGATGCCTTTCCGCCCCTGTGTCGCTCATGGATGCGGTAGAGTGCTCTCTGCTTCAGACGGCCACAGGCGCTGTCTCATGTGTTTGGGCCGCGATCACACCGAGGCGGCGTTAGGATGGTTCATGTTCTCACTGCGAGAACATGACCATGACCACGTTGCGTCGCGGCTTGCTTTCAACAGAAAGTAAGCCACCCCAGCTGCACCCCGCGATTGCTCCTTCTTCCCACGGGATTAAGGACGGTGCGGCTGGCGCTGGGGGCGATTTGGGGCGGCAGCGGTGCAGTTTCGCCGGGTAACCCCCTCGAACCTCCCATTCCCCGACACGCCGCTGGTCTCCGCCCACGCCGCGTTGATAGCGGCTCGCCTCACGGCCCGGCTGTCTATCCTCCCGAGTCCGAGCAGATGAGCTCACCGCTGCATCGGAGAGTGCGGTGTCTGATGCCGAGGACTCCCCTGGACTGCCGCCTCGGGCCAGCAGGCCCAGGCTGAGGCCGACGCCAGATGTCCGACATGCTTGCCCGGGCCGCCTTGAGCGTGGGGTTGGACTGGAACCCTCCGTCCTCCCCACAGCCTTCTCGGTTGGATGAGTGGTTCCTGGGGCAACGCCGTCATGGCCTCGCGATCCCCCGGTCCCTTTCTTCCCGGAGGTGCATGATGAGCTGACGTCTACATGGAGAGCCCCGCTCTCCGCTCGTCTAGGTGCCACCCGCTCCACTCTCTCCACCGTCGACGGCGGAGAGCGCCATGGGTACGACGCGATTCCCCAGGTTGATAGGGCAGTTGCGCACCATTTATGCCCCGGTAGCCCTACCTCCTGGCGGGGTCGCCCCGTACTCCCATCCAAGCCGTGTAGGACAACATCCTCGCTTCACGCGAAGGCCTACACTCCGTCTGGACGCGCTGCCTCCGCCCTGCATGCGATGGCCGTCCTGCAAGTCCACTAGGCCAAAGCTCTCAGAAACATGCACAGGGGTGGACCTGATCATGATGTGCTGCAGGAACTGCGCTCAGCGACCTACCTCACCCTGAGAGCGACGAAGGCCACAGCACAGGCACTCGGACAGACGATGGCCACCCTAGTGGTCCAGGAACGCCATCTTTGGCGCAACCTGGTCGAGATGCATGAGACTGACAAAAACCGCTTCCTGGACGCACCTGTCTCCCAGATTGGCCTTTTCGGTGACACCATCGAGGACTTCGCCCAACAGTTCTCCGCGGTGAAGAAGCAGACGGAGGCCATTTCGCACATCATGCCCCGCCGCAGACATGCTGCTACGGGCCCTGCCCCGTCTGCCCGCCGAGGGCGTCCCCCTGCGAGGAAACCAGCTCCTGCTCCGCCTCAACCCGGGCCCAGCTCTCAGCCCCAGCGTCGAAGCACTCCGCAGGCGGCAGACGCCCCTGTCTCACGAACCCCCTCCAGGACCCGGAAGGCTCCCAAGCGCTCCTGAGACAGCCGACCCAGAGCCGAAGACGCTAGCTCCGGAGGTGGTAAGACCGCTCCGTCCCCCGGTGGAGGGCCGGGAGGAGAATCCTTTGTTTTTTCATTTGCCACACCCCCTGACGGGGGCTGTGGTACCCACATTCTCAATAAAAGAGCTATTTCCTTTGCCTCTGGGTCACCTGGCCCGCAAATGCCGTTTTCACGGCAATGTGCTTTCAGATCACAACAGTCCCGGATCCCGCCTTCCGCCTGCCCACGACTGTCCCCCGGCCGGCCGGTTCAGACGATTCCAGAGGACCTCCTCCTCAGTCAAGAACCCGCCCCCTGCCGGGCGCGCGGAGCAAGGTAAGTGCTTTGAGTCTATTCTCAGCACCCCAGCCTCAGGCCGCAACGAAGCCGCCCGATGCTGCATTACCTGTTCCGCCCCGCTGCGAGGCCCCGCCGGGTACGTCCAAAATACTTGTCCCTTTGGTGCCCCTAGCGCAGAGCTGGGAAGCGTGGCTTTCGCTTCCCAACGCATCATGCTGGCTGCACCGGACCATTCGACTCGGTTACGCAATTCAGTTTGCCCGGCTCCCGCCCCCCTTCAGGGGCGTCCGCTTTTCCACAGTACACGGCGAGCAGTTCCCTGCGCATGGAAATCGCGACCCTCTTAGCCAAAGGCGCGGTAGAGCCCGTCCCTCCAACCGAAATGAAGAAGGGTTTCTACAGCCCTTACTTCATTGTACCCAAGAAAGGCGGCGGATTACGACCAATCCTGGACTTGCGAGTTTTCAATCGTGCCTTGTTAAAACGCCCGTTCAAAATGCTTACGCAGAGAAATATTCTGTCTGGCGTTCAGCATCTAGATTGGTTTCGCAGCGGTGGACCTGAAGGACGCGTACTTCCACGTCTCAATTCTGCCATGACACCGACCCTTCTTACGGTTCGCGTTTGACGGCCAGGCATCCCCTTCGGCCTGTCTCTGTCCCCTCGCGTCTTCACGAAAGTCGCAGGGGCGGCCCTTTCCCCGCTACGAGTAGCCGGCATCCGCATTCTCAACTACCTCGACGACTGGCTCATCCTAGCACACTCTCGAGAGTTACTATGCACACACAGAGACCAGGTGCTCCGGCACCTCAGCTGAGATCGGACAGCACCACGGTGGTGGCGTACATAAATCGTCAAGGCGACGTACGCTCCCGCCACATGTCACAACTCGCCCGCCGTCTCCTCCTATGGAGCCAGCAGCGACTCAAGTCGCTGCGTGCCACTCACATCCCCGGCAAGCTCAACGTCGTAGCGGACGCTCTATCACGACAACGCCTGCCCGGCGGGGAGTGGACGCTTCACCCCCAGTTGGTCCAGCTGATTTGGGAACGGTTTGGCAAGGCCCAGGTAGACCTGTTCGCTGCCCAGGAAACCTCCCACTGCCCGCTCTGGTACGCCCTAACAGAGGCTCCCCTCGGGACAGACGCGCTGGCACACAGCTGGCCCTCGGGCTGCGCAAGCACGCATTTCCCCCAGTGAGCCTTCTTATACCGGTGCTGTGCAAGGTCAGGGAGGACGAGGAGCAAGTCACGTTGGTGGCCCCCTACTGGCCCACTCGGACTTGGTTCTCGGAACTCAGGCTCCTCGCGACAGCTCCTCCCTGGCGAATTCCCCTGAGAAAGGACCTCCTCTCTCAGGGACGGGGCACGCTCTGGCACCCGCGCCCAGACCTCTGGAACCTCCACATCTGGTCCCTGGATGGGACGCGGAAGAGCTAGGCGGCTTACCGGCGACCGTCATGAATACCATCAACCAAGCCAGAGCCCCCTCTACCAGGCACCTTTACGCCCTAAAGTGGCGCTTGTTCGCAGATTGGTGTTCTTCCCGAGCCGAAGACCCGCAGAGATGCGCGATTAGGGTCAGTGCTTCTGTTCCTACAGGAGAGGCTGGACAGGAGGCTGTCCCCGTCCACCCTCAAGGTGTATGTTGCCGCTATCGCCGCCCACCAAGATCCTGTAGACGGCAAGTCTTTGGGTAAGCACGACCTGATCCTCAGGTTCCTGAGAGGCGCCCGGAGGTTGAATCCCTCCTGGCCAGGCCTAGTTCCCTCCTGGGATCTCTCGGCAGATCATGTAAATAGCCACAAACTCTGAAACGGTAATTTCTATGTGTGGTCAGCGCCTCTTCTCTATGAGTTGCGTGAATGTCCCGATCTAAGGGGGAGAGATTGAAACTGCACCGGCTGATGCACTCTCTGTCATGGGACGTTCATCCCTTGAGCGCACACGCTTAATGCATCTAGATAATAACGTGATGACTCATGACTTATTGAATCATAATATATGTGTCACTGTTTCATATCTTATCTTTTCTCAATTCATGGTAAAATTGACAAAAATAATATCCAGGAAGAAAATGTTTTGCTAATAGTACAAATATATAAAGCTTAGTCCAATTATGCTTGTTATGTTCCTCATTTGTAAGTCCCTTTGGATAAAATATCTGCTAAGTTACTACATGTAAATGTAAGTCACCTCAACATCAGCTTAACTCCTAACTGAACTGAATTAAGCTTAACCCAACAAACTGAATTCATTTAATCTGAATGTAGTTCAGTTCAGCTCAACTCAAATCAACCCCATCATAACTCAACTGAATTCAATTCAGGTAATATTAACTCAACCCCACCCATCATAACTCTACTCAGCTGAATTAATTTCAGCTAAGCCCATAAGAATTTAGCAAAGTTTAATTCAGCGCAACTTCGATCCCCACAGTCACCACCATTGTGTAATTGAGCAAGGCACTTATCTCCAGGTTGTTCCGGGGGGATTGCCCCTGTAATAAGGGCTCTGTAAGTTGCTTTGGATAAAAGCATCTACCAAATGCATAAATGTAAATGTAATTCATCTTCACTCTACTGAATTCAGTTCTGTTCAGCTCAGCTCAACCCAACATAACTCAACTAATTTAAACCCAGTTTAGCTCTTCTAAATTCAATTTAATTAATCTTAACTTAATCAACCTTAACTCAACCAACTAAATAAAATTCAACCTAACTTCAATCAACCCAACAGGACTCAACTCAGCATTACTCAACTCAAATTAATTCATTTAAACTCCAATTAATTCAGTTCAGCTCAACTACACCCAAGCAAACATATATCAGCTCTACTCTATTTAATTCAGTTCAACTCAACTCAACTCTTCTTAATCCACCAAGCAAGCTAAACATTTTGTGGAATGATCGCTTGGACGAGGCCTTTGAAAAGAAGCTCTCCAAGTCAGCAGGACTATCAGCAACTGTCAGCAGGCTGAATGGAGAGTGAAGTGTCTCCCAGTGGAGATTGGATGCAGGGGATTTGCAGCCCGTTCGTTAGCCAGAGCCTTCCGCAATTTGGGAATTGACAGAGAGAGGAAGAGAAGAGCCATCCGCAGTACCACCGAAGCCGCAGAGAAGGCCTCAAGTTGGCTATGGCTCAAAAGAGGAGAGCAATGGGGTCATAAGTAGCTAGCCATCTGGACACAAGCTGGGGTCTTGTCACCTGGAGGAGGGTTTATGATGTTGAAAGACCTGATACACCTGATGATTCCAGGCACATCATTGAAGTGTGGAATGATGCCTCTGGAATGTGTCCAGAGGCATCAATAGATGTATGTACACAACTTAATTCAACCCAACACCCCTCAACAACTATTTTCAACCTTACTCGAATCAACCCAACATGACTCAACTAAATTCAGATCAAGTCAAGTGAACTCAACCCCACCTAGCATAACTCTACTCAGTTGAATTCATTACAACTCAGCTCAACTCAACCCGATGTAATCAAATGTTGCTCAACTCATCCCAACACAATTCAACTCACGGAGGTTGCCATGTTGGAATACTGAAGCAGCAATGTGATAGATTGTGAGCAGACTTATAAAGCAATGGCTTACATGTGTTTGGCTAGGAGTTACCTAAATAATGGTGCGATGATGTACAGCTGTGAGTCTTCCCGCTAGAAATACGCTGTGCTTACATTTCAGCTCAATCTAACCCAACATAACTCAGTTCAACTCAACCCCACTCAGTGACTGGGGGTGTCAGCAGACTAATCTATCAAGTCTCAAACTGATGACTGACACTCTCATCAGCCAATGAACATATAGAATGTGTGGACTGACTCCACTCTTCTTGAGTCATGCACGCAGCAGTGATATGCCCAATCAATTTTGTTGAGAAACAATGACACACACACATGCCATCTGCTCATTTCTGCCCAGCGCACTTAGTAATGTGTCTAACTGCAATTCATCTTTTTCACTTCCCCTCCTTCTCTCTCTCTCTCTCTCTCGCTCTCTGCTCCAAAATCTACTGCGATGCCTCCAGGGCCAAATGGTGGTTCCCGCAGGGCCCCTGGGATCACATTCTTTTTTTCACAGTTTGATGGTGAAACATCCCGCATTGAAGAGCTCAAAATGCTCAAGTGTCCCGTATTCGAAACAAGGTGAAAAGTTGGTACTTGTTAAATTACCATAGAATTTGTCGAAAAACAATATGTTGAAGGCAGTAATATTAGGTCTCCTACCTTTTCAGGACAGATATTGTGATGGGAGTGAGCGATGCCTTAAAATGCTCTCTATGCAGGGAGTTCACTAGAGTTTGAAACAGAGCCGGTGTGACTGTAATGAGCTGGTGCTCTGGTCTCATGTTTTCCTGGGTGATTTTTACAGCTTCTGATTGGCCGAAGTATAACAGTTGTTGAGGCCAGTGAAAGCTTGTGTCCCCTGGGTGTTCATTAAAACACTATAGAACTGTTCACTTGCAGATTCCTCTACACACACTGGAGAGGGCTCTGGATTGGTTCTGGAACCAGCTTAAATCCATTAACTCACAAGCAGCTAATCGGCCAGAACCAGCTTCACTGTGAACCGTTAAACACACAAAAACAGTTAAACGAGGATGAACCATAGACTTCTATTGTTTTATAATATCTACAGACTACCTCTAACCCACACCCTAACCATACCCCTTTATTTATGAAAGATATTTTTTCAATTGAGGGCATACTCGAATGTTGGTTTATGGATATGTCGATTCATTACAGTAATGATGTACGTAGGTAAATTGTGCTGTTTATTTATATGTAGTGTTATATTGGTGCATCCAGTAGAGATGAACAGAAATCAATCATGTGTTTATTTAGTGAAAACAGTATAGAAAACATGACTAGATAATTGTTTAACTATTTGATCTTCATGCATAAAACATTCTGAATCTACTTGGTTACAGTCGCTGTTAGGTTGAAATGAGGTTTGGTTCCTCAGCCAAAACAATAAATATAAATGAATCTAGCCCTCATTCCCAGCATGCATTGCTCTTACTGTGTTAATTAATCATTTCAGCCATCGTTAGCCAATCGTCATTAATAGATAATTACAGATTTCAGAATATGAGATGATAATTCAGTTCTGGTCATTGTGGGTGGATGAGCTCAACAATGTGTCTGCTAGATTATGGATTTAACCTCCGGCTACACACACACCGACTGACAAAGTGTCAAGAGAAGTTCTTCCATCGCTTGGAGAAATCACATCTTCTCTGCCTGGTTTCAGGATGGAGCTCCAGTTGTGTGGAAAATAGAAATACACATAAACATATGTGTGCTGCTGTCTTACACTGAACAGCTCAGTGTGCCGTGAAGATCTCTTTGCTCTTTATCTTGATATTTCAGCTTATGCTCAACAATTATATAGTTTTTAGCCAGCTAATATTGACCGCTAAAAGGAAGTATTACTATAATGACCAATATTCAGACATGTGGTCGGTAAATAACCAGCTAGAACAATCATGAGAAGGTTGAGAAGACATTCTTAACCTACAATATGTCCTTTATCATGAAAGATGCTGTTTTTTAATGTAACAAATCTGCATAAAACTTTACAGGCGATCACTGAGTTTGAAACTCATTCAGATCTCGTGAAGCTGTTTAACCATTTGATAAGTGAGAAAACGACTGTTAAGAGTGAATAAAAGCAAACGTGCAGCATCACTGAACTGCATTTGTACAGAACATCAGTTCACTGACCTCCGGGAGCCGAGCGCGTCCTTTACAAGGTCAAACACAGGTGAATATGTGTGCGTGCATGTGTGACCTCATTTTTCCAGTGTCGTTTTTTACATGATGACAAACTGACCAAAATCGTACGGAGTTACACCTCATGAATTCCAAACAGATGCTAATACGATGAAACACACACACTTGTATCCGCAAGGAAACACATTTGCATGAACAACTGTACCAGGTTTTCTGATAATAATTGCTGTAAAACCCTAAAACCAACAGTAAAATACCAAATAAATAAAAGCACAGAAATCTAAATAAACCCCAAAACAGAATTATTCTTGATGTATTTTACAACTGTACACTTGTCATAACTACATGCGATCTGTCTGTCCACACTGAGCGTGAAACTGCTTCTTGACGCGGCACAATCACATCCAATCAAAACATATCTGACACTTGATGTACAATTGAAGCGAGATTTTGGGCCAATGAGATGTCACTGCGGGCCACGCGATGCTGTTGAAATAGAAATGTGATTGAAAAAATGTCCTGTCACTTGTGTTTGTTTGGGACAAAAACTCATGATAAACATAGCAGAGATCACTTTTATTAAGTTGCTTAACTGTACCACAATGTCCTCACACACAGTCATGAGGATCTAAAGAGTCCTCTCTGTTTTATTTATTTATTTGTAACATGGCTACGGGCTATTATCATTAATACTATTATTAGTAGTAATATTATTAGAAGTAGTATTATTATCAATATTATATATATGTGATGAGGAGGAGGGCGTGGCTGGGCCGTGATGATGGCCGTCCTGCGCTGAATCAGTTAATCAGCGGGAGAGCGAGATAAAGGGGAGCCGGAGGCACCAGTTTGAGAGAGAGAAACACACTTGGTCATGTTACGTGTGTGTCTGTGTTTGTCTTGTGTTTTATGCTGTTTTAAGGTCATTTATCGTTATATCATAATATCATTAAACCTTTAATTTGACTTTTCAGCTGGTTCCCGCCTCTTTGCCCATCCTCGAACTGTTACAGTGGTGCCAAAATCCGGGGGGGAAGAGGGATGCACTGTCACAGAGTCCTGGCCGTGGCCATCTGCCAAGGGAGCTGCCTGGGGATGGAAGGGTCACTGCCGGACGCCGAGAGCCGGAGGAACCGCTGCAGTTCACCAAAGAAGGAGAGGAGCAGTTCCATCCTCAGGGGGGCGGAGGGCTCACTGCCATCTGCCGGGGCAAGGGCAAGCTGGCAGAGGAGCGGTTGAGGTCCAAGCGACAGAGCGTAAGGGAGCCGGCAAGCAAGTTCTTCTCTCTCTCTCTCTCTGTCTCCATGTGTTTCCGCTTGCCCTGTCCCTCTCCCCATGCAGCCCCTCGTCTCTCCAACCAGGTTAACAGGAGGCGGGGTGGACCACCAGCTGACAGAATGGCCGAAAAGGCAGCGTCTCCTATACAGAGATGGGGGTTAGTCAGGGGAGGAGTGTGATGAGGAGTAGGGCATGGCCTGGCCGTGATGATGCACAGGCGGCACTGAATCAGCTGATCAGCTGATATACTGATAAGCCACGACATTAAAACCACCTGCCTATTATTGTTTAGGCTCCCCTCGTGCCACCAAAACAGCACCAACCCACATCTCGGAATAGAACTGCTTACTCACTGGATGTTTTGTTTTTGACACCATTCAGAGTCAGTTCTACAAACTGTTGTCTGTGAAAATCCCAGGAGATCAGCAGTTACAGAAATACTTGTGGGGGACCTACACAATATTAGGCAGGTGGTTTTAAAGTTGTGGCTGATCGATGTATGTATACAGTATATATACTGTATATATATATATATATATATATATATATATATATATATATATATATATATATATATATATATATATATATATATAAAATCAACAGTAACTTACCAATAACCAGCAAGCTTCTGTAAATCTATCTACAATATCAAATCAATATCAAATAAATGTTATTCATAAAGGTAAATTATGTGTAACGTCTACAGTAGGTGCTGGACAGAATGACCCAGGAGCAGAGGTAACAGTTCAAAAATATGTATTCACAAAGTCAGTAATGAGCCATCGTGCAGAGTAGAGAGTTGTGTGTATGTCAGGGGTGTTTGTGCATCGTGGCAGTCAGGTGAAACCTGGCAGAATCCTCTGTAGAAGCTAGGCGATGAGAGAGATGTCCTGTGAAAAATGCAAGCAACAGTAGAAGTGTAGATCCCTGTCATGCGGGCATAGTCCAGAATTCCTTCGTGGATTACCAGGCTGAACTCAGCAAAGACTAGAAGGCAAACCACAACCCGAACAATGTGGGCAACAAACAGATTGACAAGACAGGACCAGCTAAACAAGGAGTGCGAGGTTAGTACTCAACTGAGTATAACAATTTGGCAAAGAAACAGAGAAACATGAGGGCATATGTAGGGAGTGAAATCAGGCTGGAACAGGTGTTGCTTGGCAAGCTAATCAGTGGCATGATAGGCGCTACCCTGAGAACAATGAACGTTCCCATGGAAACCCTGATCATGCCAGTTGAGTGCGCCTGTGAAACAAGAGAGAGAGAAAATGACAAAACACACTGCGTGCTTACCAGAACCGTGACAACCTGGCATCCCCTGCAGAATTACCTTGCCGGAGGTGAAACTCATCATGAGCCAGGACCCAACACCTCTCCTTAGGTCTATAACCCTCCCAGTCGACCAGGTACTGGAACCCTCTGCCCCTCTGCCTAACATCGATCAGTCTCCTGACCATGTACACCAGAGAGACATCAATAAAACGCAAAGGAGCAGGGATGGGAGTGGTGGTGTGTAACACTGAATGTATTAAGGTTTTGATTCTTGAAACGTGAACGTTCTTGTGTGGGGAACAGAGGGGGCTGGTAACCGAGGCTGCACTGGAAGGACGATAACCCCGTAGATGACCCAGACTAAATGATCACTCCAAGAAGACGGATTACAGGAGGCTTCTCAAAGCAGAGCTTTTTCCAGCTCCTGATATGCCCACTCAGCTTGCCCATTAGTCTGGGGATGGAACCCAGAGGACAAACTCACTGTAGCCCCCAGCTGTCGTTAGACCTGTGCCCAAAACATGACACAAATTGGGGGCCTCTGTCAGAAACCACAACGACCGGGAGGCCATGAATGCAGAATACGTGGTTAATGACTGCTACCGCTGTCTCCCTTGTTGAAGGAAATTTGGGGAGGGGAATAAAGTGAGCCCCCTTCGAGAACTTGTCCACTACAGTCAAAACAACTGTGTTGCCATGGGAGGGGGGAGACCAGTAAAAAAATCCATGGCTATGTGCGACCAGGGTCTTGAAAGGACCGGCAGCGGTTGGAAGAGCCTGGCTGGGTGTTCACAGGACATTTTGTTAGTTGCACAAATGGGGCAAGCTGCAATGAAGCGACGTATGTCCAACTCTTGTATCTGTTTGAGAATGTAAGCTTTATCGTTACAAAGCTACTTTTTATAAAATTATATGAAGTTCTTCTGTCAAATGATGAATGTTTGAAAAAAGATTATAATCTGCTAAAAGATGTTTTGTGCTATTATTGATGCTCACCTGGTTCAGTCGGAATGAGATCACTTTGCCTTTGGTCCTCTCAAGGCTGAAGTGATGAGGAGTCGACGCTCAAGGTTGCCAGGTGCATTCCCATATAATTCTACTTTTTATGAGACTGTATGAGTAATTTTCACTTCTTCAGGTTTTTGGTTTTTGACAATAGATCACTGAATAATACCACAAATTTTCCCTCTAAATTGTGTATGTACAGGTTAAAAGTTGGGCCAGTTCTCATGCAATTTAACAGTAAATTACTGTCATTATTTCTCCGCTCATTTTTTCCAAAAGATTACAGCTCAGTTTTACAGTAACATACTGTAAACTGTTTCTACAGTAAGTTGGAGTTCTACAGTAATCATACTGTCAAAACAACAAAAATAATTTACAGTGTGTGTGTGTATATATACCATATGTGTCAGGCAATACAAGACATTCACAAATACATGAGACTTGAAATCATGGGGCTAGTCACTGCTTTTGACGTCAAAACATAAAGATTTGTTTAAGCCCATTTCTTTGTGAGATTCATCTGTCTACTAGATAAATAAAATACATTTTCTACCTAAACTATTCAATCTTGTCTACTGCTCAGGAGTTTAATTAGATTAGCTGTATAGGAAGATGTTTGATGTGTCGCATGAAAACAAAGGCATGTGCGTTCTTTAACTCTGTTTATGTACGGTGAGTGTTCATTTAAATTTTCATTGAGTGTTCATTAGTTTGGACGTCTGTGTTTGACACCTGTGCAGTTACGGTACGATTTGAAGGCACAGATGCTGACCGAATGCTTGCCTGATTTCCAGTGCATAATTCCAGAACATCTAACAGTGTTGAGAAATCGATGTGTCACACATCTGTTACATCTGCCCACTTCTGTTACGATTAGAGCGAGATAAAGAAGTGAAAGAGCAAAAGGAAGTGTGCGGCAGAGAATGAGAGCACAAGACGGTGAAGAAAGTCTCCAGGGTCCAAACGCAGAGCCCATGGGGCTTCACCCGTGTGGAAGTTTCAGCACAATGAAGCTCAGAAGATGCTCAAAGTGTGATGAAGTTGAGTGTGAAGACGCAGCTGAGATCTGTGGTTATTTATAGCACCGCACGGCTTTACATTCATTTAGACTTTAATAAAGCACGGCTGCAACACCACGAAAAGCTTCTGGCTGATCAAAAGAGCGTGAGACTTGTGTGGAACAAACTTTGTGAAAACGTGACGTGAATGCGAGCAATTAGATGCATTTACTAGAACTGTGACGCAATGGTTTAAGAGAGTTTGATCATATTGAGTGGGTTGAAGTTAATTAAAATATGACGGCCACACAGACAGCTGCTTTCTATCAGATGACACAAGTCTGCTTCACATATTCAGCACATGTTCAGTGCGTTTTTGCTGATGCACTGCACAATGCACTTTTAAATGACCAGCAGAAGCCACATCACACAAACACACACAACTTGAGATGTGAGGGGGTTCATGTAGTCATAAACTCCAAAAGTACCTTGAATATGCTAATCAATGAGCGTCATGCTATACGTCAATATAGCAAAATACTAGCAAAATCTTAGACAATCTGATGGTGTTGACAAAATAACCATGTTTTTCATATAACACATATGTTAAATGAGGTTGCCATAAAGATGTATATTAGGGCTGTCAATCGTTTAAAATGAATGAATTGTATGAAATGCTGATTAATTAATTGTAATTAATGAAATATATCAATATTTGCTGACAAAGGCTAATATATGTCAAACTGTGTCACATGTTTTTCCGTTGTTTTAATAATGGCTGCGCCCGCTGGTTGATCCGTGTACTGACAGAAACGGTGCACTGTTCTCCTCATCATATTAGTCAAAGCAATGTCCTCCCACACAAACGCTCTCTCCTGCAGAGGGGGCCGGCCGATGTGTGCTTCAAAATGCGATATTTATTCATGAAATTAAGGAGGGTGCAATTAACCGAGCCTGACAAGAGAGGTGATTGCCTTCATTTGCAAAGAGTGCAGGAGCCGTTGGAATATTCGCATTGTTATTGTTATTATTTCTTCTCTGAATCACATTCAACATCTTTTGTTGCGCTTTCATATCATTGTCTTCAAAGACAAACAGCTCTGTTCATATTAAAGGGAAAGTGTCCCCAAATATTACAGTTCTGTTATCACCCTCTTTCTTTCTTCAGTGGGACACAAGGAGATTTTCCAGAGCGTTACAGCCTCAGTCACCATTCACTTGCATAATTTATCCGGCACAATGAAAGTGAATGGTGACTGAGGCTTTACCCCTTTAAACCAGAGAAACGTGCCTGTGGTGAAACGTGTTTAAACTGGATTGAGGAATATGGCTGCTACGTTTTTAGTTCTGCAGATTGGAGCGAGACGTGCATGTGAGACAGTCAGCATGCAGACAGACAGGTGACTGAGAGCGTATCCAGTTTGATTTAGGGTGTACACACTTGTGTGTGTGTGTGTGTGTGTGTGTGTGTGTGTGTGTGTGTCACTGATACAGCTGTCAGAAACAGATGCAATGTTTCCTCTCAAGTAAGCACAATACACACACACACACACACACACACACACACACACACACATACACACATGCCACAGTCTTGCCAGGCTAATGCTAATAGTGTGACAAGAGAACTGCATAATTCAGTAAGATAGCTTCACTTTCATCAACCGTAACGCACCCGCACACATGCATCCACGCACACGCACACACTCACACAAACACTCAGATCTGCTCTGGTTAATTCTACAGATTTTAAAGCTAAAGTGGGTAATTTCTGCACCACTAATGTCACCAAACAGAAGACTGTCTGAACAGAAGACAAAGCACGAGACTGTCTACTCCGTATGAAATGAATAATTCTGTCAGATGCACGCACGATTAATCCAATTGGGATCAAATTTCTTGACTTTGTTCACATATGGTATCTGAAAACACACAAAAAAGTACATTTTCTTTCAAAAAATTAACTTTCACTTTGTTACACTTGTGCTCCCGGTCAAAAATGACCGTTCATTAGACATGAATGCATTGGGGGACCCGGGTAAAAACTCAGTGGTAAAAACGCTGGCTACCACCCCTGGAGTTCACTAGGGTTCGAATCCTAGGGCATGCTGAGTGACTCCAGCTAGGTTTCCTAGGCAACCAAATTGGCCCGGTTGCAAGGGAGGGTAGAGTCGCACGGGGTAACCTCCTCGTGACCGCTGTAAGATGGTTTGCTCTCGGTGGTGCGCAGGGTGAGTTGTCGCCTCCACGCGCACTGTCCCAGGGATCCATACTTTGCCACCCGGACTGAGGCGAATCACTGCGCCATCACGAGGACATAGTGTGTACATTTGGCATTCCAAAAAATTGGTTGAAAAAGGAAAAAAAAGAAACGAATGGCTTAGTCTACAAAATAAAGAAATAGTAAGTGTCCAGGAGCATCCCAATCGTTTAGTTATTTGAAGATCTACTAATATTATGTTGTGTTTGGACTCGTTTGAATCGGGTTAGTTACGATCTTGTTTATATTATATGAGTGTTTCAGGAATAAGGAAAACATGACAAAAAGCCACTCGTGTTTATTCATTGTGTGCTGTTCCTGTGTGTCTGTGGGAATTTCATACACTAATACTCTCTGCACTTTGAACTCTGAGTGAAACTAATTTGCTCATTGTATTCTGCTCATTTAGACCTTGCCAAATATATATAACACATGACTATCTCGTCTTTTTTATGGTTTTACCATCTCTCAAAATAATTGTTGATAACAAATTTGCAAATGACGAGAACAAAACAGTTTTTATTATTAAAAAATATTTGTATGAGTATATACAGAAAGTGATGAGTTTCTTTGGATTGTCTATTTATAGATATGTATTTTAGTAAAATGAACATTTCTATTTTATTCTATAAAGTACTGACAACAGGGTTCTTCCACCAAATATTGATTTCCGAACTCTTCCTAAGTTAAAACATTAGTATTGTGATGTTTATAAATGAAAATAAACTTGTTTTCTTTGCATTATTCGAGGAGAATTTGGGAGAAAATTTTCATTTTATAAATAGTAAATCCAGAGAAAATCATCATTTTGCAGAAGCTAATTGCCTAAATGCTCGACATCATTTTCTGGAATTTTCCAAGCTGCTTAAAGGCACAGTTAACTTGGTGTATGTAAACTTCTGACCCACTGGAACTGTGATATAGTCAATTAACAGTGAAACAATCTGTCTGTGAACAATCGTTGGAAAAATTACTCGTGTCATGCACAAAACAGATGTCCTAAACGACTTTCCAAAACTATAGTTTGCTAATATTAAATCTGTGGAGTGGTTAGAAAATGAGTTTGAATGACTTTAAAATAAGTGTATGTAAATTTCTGACTTCAACTGTATTAATTTAGGCAGCTTAATTGTATCAATTAAAAAGAAGATTCACAGATTTAAGAAATATATATATATATATACACCTTTTAATACTGTTTTACACTTGTTTTTGAATATGTTGAATGAGTTTGTGTTTTTAATTTTAATTAGTTGTATTTATTGTAAATGTGTTTCAGTTTGATTCTGTCACAACACTGTAGATCCTTATTGTGTTTGTGCCTGATAAAACTGCTGTTTTTCAGACTCTGACATGAAATCTGACAGTAAGCCACTTAAGGGTAGTTAGCTCCATTTGTAATGCTATTTGAGAATGGTAGTTTGTCCATGTCGATGATTTTGCATTATGAAAAGTGAAAGGTACCTTGACAAGTAGCTTCACCAAGTCTGTTCTGCTCACAAATTGGTTCTTCCTGAAAACACTGGTTCTGATCTAACACATGTTTCTCCAATATCACGACATTCACACAACCAACGGCTCATATTTTTAATAGCTTCTGTCATTATTCATAAATGAACTCCTCTGTGAAGCTCTTCACGAAGACCTCATTTAGCCCTGATACTCGTTCTTTATTATCTCGGTGGCCCCAAACGCTTCATAAATCAGATTTGGAGATGAGAGAGGTTGAGTGGGAGTCGCCCCTGTCAGAACCAATAGAAGTTTGTGTCTTTGGAAAACTTCAGAAGCTTTTATTATTATTAATTGTGTCTTTATTAACATTAGAACGGACTCAGGGTTTGGGAATGTGGTTTTCTGCTAACCTTTTGTGGCAGTTACCAGAGAAGAATACAAAATGCACAAATCATGTAAACAGTACACATGTTGGATTTGTATTTAGTGATGGTAGCACACATGTTCCCTGGGGTGTTTTTCCATTTCTGACACACAAACACACACTTCCACCACAGAAACACAGTCGTAACGTTTGGTTTGAATCTCAGAAGACATCTGACCTCAATAGTTATTATCTGGATGCAAATAATCGCAACATTGATCTACAGTACACCATCAAACGCAATTTTCATTTTTTTCTCTCTGTACCATTACTCCATAAAAGCCTTTTAACACAAACAATGTGCAAATCAATTTCCTTTGACTTTGTTATGGGGCCTTTGTGAATGGGGCCCGAAGGGCTCTTCAGTCAAGAGTGACGTCCCTTCTGTAGCTCATGGTGTTTACTGAGGATTTAAACTGTATCCAAAAGACATTAAACACAAGAGACAATACAAGAATTACAGATCTCACTAAGAATTCACTGCGCACAGCTTTTTCTTCTCTTTTCTTTTTTTGTAATAAAGAAAATCAGGTAATGGCACAAACATGCCAAAAACAATTCCAGATCTTGCAGGTCAGTTCTGAATGCTAGATGTGGAGGATGTTGCCAGGATTAGCATGACTTTTTTGCATGTATTTTTATTTCTAATTTATTTAAACTTTCAGTTTAATAAAAAAAAAAAAATTCATTTTTAATCTCACCGTAAGGCCTGAAACATACTTTACGCACATAAATGTACTCTTCTGCAACTACGCTTGGTCAATGCTTTGTCAACGTATGGTCTGGTTGAACAAACTCTGTTTCTGTGATGTTACAAACATCAGTCCTCAAGGGGGCGATCAAACCTTCAAACATCTGTGCCATTAAACTGCAGGTGAGTTGCCATTAAGGGTGCTGTAAGTCATTTTAGCATACTGAAGCTTTCACGTGACTGAGCTATTGAAATTAGCCACGCCCCCTCATTCCAAAACCCCGCCTTTCAAAGATAAATTTCAGAAGCAAAAGAGCAGCATTCTTTGTTCCTGTGGCTGTCAAATTCAACGGTGGCATAACAGCTCCTTCAACTGACAAAAATGATGAAACATAGCCTCAACGATCAATGATTCAAATACAACACTATGAAAACGAGCAAGATTGACAGGTGAAACATGCAAATGTCCTCAGTTTGCAAACATATTTTTCTTTGCTGTTTACAAAGTGTGTCACAGAGACTGGTGAGATAAAAATGTGTCCCCAGTTTGGAACGCCCAATTCCCAATGCGCTCTATGTCCTCATGGTGGCGTAGTGACTCACCTCAATCCGGTTGGTGGAAGAAGAATCTCAGTTGCCTCCATGTGGTCCGTCAATCCACGCATCTTGTTAAGCGTGTTACCATGGAGACGTAGGGCATGTGGAGGCTTCACACTATTCTCCGCGGCATCCACACACAACTCACCACACGCCCCACCGAGAGCGAGAACCACATTATAATGACCACGAGGAGGTTACCCCATGTGAATCTTTCTTCCCTAGCAACCGGGCCAATTTGGTTGCTTAGGACACCTGGCTGGAGTCACTCAGCATGCCCTGGATTTGAATTTGCGACTCCAGGTGTGATAGTCAGCGGCAATACTCGCTGAGGACTCTTATTTCATTAAAATCTTTAAGGGAGTAGGAAAATTATATATATTTTTTTTCAATTAAAAAAAAAATGCTTACAGCACCTTTAATATGCTGAATTATACTTGTTTAGCAGTATTCTCTTCAAACAATCAATCCTTAACTTGAAAGAGAAAACTCACTGTAGTAGCAGACAGTTCACACTAATGTCCACTATAGCACCCCTTGTGGCAACATTGAGAATGCAACACATAGTTGCGTTAATGAATTGCAGTCTAACATATTTCGGACGCATCTGCATTCAGATAGAGTGCTTGTTCAGAGTATGTTAGTTTCAGTCATTACTTCTGTAGTATATTAGAGCTGCCAAAGTTAATGCGTTAACTGACACAATTGAAATGCCCTCAGGGCCGTCTAGTGTTATTGCTATATAGTGGCATTCTCATATTTAATGCTGGCGGGTCGTAAGAACCTTCCCAGCTCATATACAGTACTCTGCAAAAGTTTTAGGCACTTTTGAAAAATCCAGTAAACATAAAAATGCGAAATCAATGTTTGGTGTGGTCACCTTTGCCTTTAAAACAGCCCCAATTCTCCAAGATAAACCTGCATACAGTTTATCCTGGTGGTTGTCAATTACTTCCGTCTGTTATGTAATCTCAGACTGACACGATGTTCAGTGGGGGGCACTGTGGGGGCAATGCCATCTCTTGCAGAGTACCCTGTTCTTCTATTCTAATCTTTTCTATTTGCAAAAGAAATGTTTGGGAGTCTAAGATGTATTTTTCCTATTGACACATTAAAGCTGAAGATATAAATAACCATCTTAAGACAAATGCTTTTGTGAAACATTTTAAGTGCCTAAAACTTTTGCACAGTGTGTATGTTTATATTTATATATATATAAAAAATGTCAGAATCAGAATCAGCATCAGAATGAGCTTTATTGTCAAGTGTTCTCACATCCATAAGGAATTGTTTTTGGTGATGGGAGAAACACGTGCACACAGAACATTACAGTGAGACACAGAATGTAAAGCTATAAGGGTATAAATAGACATACAAATAACAGACACATATAATGGGACATATAACATAGAATGGCTCATGTACATGTGCAAGTGGAAATGTATGTGCAAAGTAGGGGTATGTACAGTTATTAAATTAAATATGTGAATTTACACATGTACATGAGGTATGTATTTACATGATTGCACTATGGGAGAGTCCTGAGGCAGTTTAATTTTTCATGTGGAAAATGGCCTGAGGGTAAAAACTGTTCTTGGGGGGTTCTGGGTATCTCAGCGGGTATTGACGCTGGCTATCACACCTGGAGCCGTGAGTTTGAATCCAGGGCATGCTGAGTGACTCCAGTCAGGTCTCCTAAGCAACCAAATTGGCGTGGTTTAGTGGTTCTCTCAATGGGGCGTGTGGTGAGTTGTGTGTGGATAGTGGAGAGAAGCATGAGCCTCCACATGCTGTGAGTCTCCATGGTGTCATGCACAACGAGTCACGTGATCAGATGTGTGGATTGACGGTCTCAGAAGTGGAGAAAACTAAGACTCGTCCTCCACCACCTGGATTGAGGCGAGTAACCGCACCGTCACGAGGACCTACTAAGTAGCGGGAATTGGGCATTACAAATTGGGAGAAAAGGGGATAAATAAAAAATAAAAAAAGATTAAACTTTGTTCTGGTGTATGTGTAAATAACCTTTTATAATTTAATATTTGTTTATTACTTCGCACCCTGTGTAATGTTTTTAAGGACAGCTCTATGTTGTTGAACTAACGGTTCAAACGATGGATGAGTGACATACAGTAGTTAATGCACTTTCGGGAAACAGTCGTTACTGGCTAGTTCATTTTTCCAATGATGCATCGTACTGTGGTGGTTAAACAGTGGGTTACGTCATTGTACAGGAAACCCACCCCAATGTGCTTGTAGTCTTGTTTATAACCGAACTGTGTGTAATGATATCTGTCTTTGGACCGCAGGTTTATATTTCTGTGTCCGTTTAAAGCAGCTGAATGTGCTTCAGAAACAGACACTTGAACTTCCTGAGAAATCAGTGTGAGGAAATGAACTAAAGGAAAGTTTGTGTGTTTGGATAATTGAATGAGTGCCCAGATGAGGGGGAGGAGTTACGGGCGAGCAGAGCGGCCCGACGCGACTCACTGCTCCGGGTAATGGTGTTTTCTTTCACTGCCGAATGAAATATAACACCATTAAAGAAACATACACAGAAGGATGTCGACGGATCCGCAGCGGATGTCAGAGTCGAGAGGAGTCGTTTTTACAGATTGAGAGACAGAAATGAGACAAGCATCTGTCAAACACACACACACACACACAGCCGCAGGGGAAAGATGCACCCACACTCACTTTAGAGCGATACAGTGAGCAGCGCTGCCATTAATGACCCCTGCATTAAAAACATAAAAGATGCTTCAGAGAGACAGACAGAAGGAGAGGTTTTATAACTTAATTAAAGGCAGTACAACAAATACTACCTTGAACCCTGTTACAGTTTTTTCGATTGCTAAACGACAGTGAGCACAACTGGAGCTACATGGACAAAACTGTAACTACAGTCTGCACTACCAACAGTCACCTGAGCTAAACAGTTCACATCACCTGCAAAACTCATTCCAAGCAACACAACTCATAACACATGGCTCAAAACAGGCTCAGTGCAGCCAAACACTATACACAACCCTCACTGAGATAACACACACTGTCACTCACACACTATACACAACCCTCACTGAGATAACACACACCGTCACTCACACACTACACACAACCCTCACTGAGATAACACACACCGTCACTCACACACTACACACAACCCTCACTGAGATAACACACACCGTCACTCACACACTACACACAACCCTCACTGAGATAATACACACTGTCACTCACACACTATACACAACCCTCACTGAGACAACACACACTGTCACTCACACACTATACACAACCCTCACTGAGATAACACACACTTTCACTCACACACTATACACAACCCTCACTGAGATAACACACACTGTCACTCACACACTATACACAACCCTCACTGAGACAACACACACTGTCACTCACACACTATACACAACCCTCACTGAGACAACACACACTGTCACTCACACACTATACACAACCCTCACTGAGATAACACACACTGTCACTCACACACTATACACAAACCTCACTGAGATAACACACACTGTCACTCACACACTATACACAAACCTCACTGAGACAACACACACTGTCACTCACACACTATACACAACCCTCACTGAGATAACACACACTGTCACTCACACACTATACACAACCCTCACTGAGATAACACACACTGTCACTCACACACTATACACAACCCTCACACCTGTCACTCACACACTACACACAACCCTCACTGAGATAACACACACTGTCACTCACACACTATACACAACCCTCACTGAGACAACACACACTGTCACTCACACACTATACACAACCCTCACTGAGATAACACACACTGTCACTCACACACTACACACAACCCTCACTGAGATAACACACACTGTCACTCACACACTATACACAACCCTCACTGAGATAACACACACTGTCACTCACACACTATACACAACCCTCACTGAGATAACACACACTGTCACTCACACACTATACACAACCCTCACTGAGATAACACACACTGTCACTCACACACTATACACAACCCTCACTGAGATAACACACACTGTCACTCACACACTATACACAACCCTCACTGAGATAACACACACCGTCACTCACACACTATACACAACCCTCACTGAGATAACACACACTGTCACTCACACACTATACACAACCCTCACTGAGATAACACACACCGTCACTCACACACTATACACAACCCTCACTGAGATAACACACACTGTCACTCACACACTATACACAACCCTCACTGAGATAACACACACTGTCACTCACACACTATACACAACCCTCACTGAGATAACACACACCGTCACTCAAACACTATACACAACCCTCACTGAGATAACACACACTGTCACTCACACACTATACACAACCCTCACTGAGATAACACACACTGTCACTCACACACTACACACAACCCTCACTGAGATAACACACACTGTCACTCACACACTACACACAACCCTCACTGAGATAACACACACTGTCACTCACACACTATACACAACCCTCACTGAGATAACACACACTGTCACTCACACACTATACACAACCCTCACTGAGATAACACACACTGTCACTCACACACTATACACAACCCTCACTGAGATAACACACACTGTCACTCACACACTACACACAACCCTCACTGAGATAACACACACTGTCACTCACACACTATACACAACCCTCACTGAGATAACACACACTGTCACTCACACACTATACACAACCCTCACTGAGATAACACACACCGTCACTCACACACTATACACAACCCTCACTGAGATAACACACACTGTCACTCACACACTATACACAACCCTCACTGAGATAACACACACTGTCACTCACACACTATACACAACCCTCACTGAGATAACACACACCGTCACTCAGAACACACTGAGAGTAAAAACACTAGCGTCAAACACCAATACACAAAATACAAACTTTTCATCTTTACAGTTTGAACACTTTCAGTGACTTCATACAAAGTCATATTTTCTTCAAAGAAAAGAGTGACATTCTTTCACATGATTTATTTACATTTTTACAACATAACAATTCTTTAAGGTAAATGGAAATTAGCAGTTTGCTTCAATAGTCTGTAGTAATTTACGGAATTACAGTAATGAGAAAAAAAGGTAGAAACTAAAAGTGCATACTGTAATTCCAACAAATAATTGAGGGGCTAATCCTGCCTCTCTCTAGCATCAGGCCACACATCAACATCACATCTCAAGTCAAGTCAAGTGGTTTTTATTGTCGTTTCAACCATATACAGTTAGTACAGTACACAGCAAAACGAGACAACGTTCCTCCAGGACCATGGTGCTACATAAAAACAACAAAGGACCAACATAGGACCACATGAGACTACACAACGAAATAAAATACCTATATAAACTACCTATATATACCTATATAAAGTGCACGTATCGATGTTCAGCGGAGTGTGTTCACCTTGTGCTCTCCTAAAGTCAACAACCATCTCTTTTGTTTTGTCGACATTCAGGGACAGGTTGTTGGCTCTACACCAGTTCGTCAGCCGCTGCACCTCCTCTCTGTATGCTGACTCGTTGTTCTTGCTGATGAGACCCACCACGGTCGTGTCATCGGCGAACTTGATGATGTGATTCGAGCTGTGCATTGCTGCACAGTCGTGAGTCAGCAGAGTGAACAGCAGTGGACTGAGCACACAGCCCTGGGGGCCCCAGTGCTCAGTGTGATGGTGGTGGAGATGCTGTTCCCGATCCGGACTGACTGAGGTCTCCCAGTCAGGAAGTCCAGGATCCAGTTGCAGAGGGAGGTGTCCAGGCCCAGCAGGTTCAGCTTTCCAATCAGGTGCTGGGGAATGATTGTGTTGAATGCTGAGCTGAAATCTATGAACAGCATTCGAACGTATGAGTCCTTATTGTCTAGGTGGGTGAGGGCCAGATGGAGGGTTGTGGTGATGGCATCGTCCGTTGAACGGTTTGAACGATACGCAAACTGCAGTGGGTCTAGTGAGGGGGCAGCTGGGTCTTAATCTGCCTCATGACGAGCCTCTCGAAGCACTTCATGATGATGGGTGTAAGTCGCGACGGGACGGTAGTCGTTGAGGCAGGACACTGAAGACTTCTTTGGCATGGGGATGATGGTGGTGGCCTTGAAGCACGTTGGAACAACGGCGCTGCTCAGAGAGATGTTGAAGATGTCGGTAAGAACATCTGCTAGCTGGTCTGCACATCCTCTGAGCACTCTGCCAGGAATGTTGTCTGGTCCAGCAGCCTTCCGTGGGTTGACTCTACGTAGAGTTTTCCTCACATCTGCCGTGGTAAGACAGAGCACCTGGTCGTTGGGAGGAGGGGTGGACTTCCTCGCCATCACGTCGTTCTGCACTTCAAACCGAGCGTAGAAGTCGTTCAGCGCATCTGGAAGGGAGGCATCTTTGTCACAGGCAACTGATGTTGTCCTGTAGTTGGTGATGGCCTGGATGCCCTGCCACATGCGCCGCGTGTCACCGCTGTCCTGGAAGTGACTGTGGATTCTCTGGGCGTGTCGCGCGCTTTGCCTCTCTGATTGCCCGTGACAGTTTGGCCCTAGCTGTTCTTAGGGCTGCCTTATCGCCTGCTCTGAAGGCGGAGTCTCGGGACCTCAGCAGCGTGCGCACCTCCGCAGTCATCCACGGCTTCTGGTTGGAGCGTGTGGTGATGGTCTTGGAGAAAGTGACATCATCAATGCACTTGCTGATGTAGCTGGTCACTGATGCTGTGTATTCCTCCAAGTTGGTAGAATCGCCATATGTTGCAGCCTCCCTGAACATGTGCCAGTCAGTACACTCAAAACAGTCCTGAAGAGCAGAGATGGCTCCTGCTGGCCAGGTTTTCACCTGCTTCTGAAGCGGTTTTGTGCGTCTGACGAGCGGTCTGTATGCTGGAATTAACATAACAGAGATGTGGTCTGAGTAGCCGAGGTGGGGCGGGGCTCCGCCCGCACGCGCCTGGGATGTTTGTGTAAACAAGATCAAGCGCGTTCAGCCCTCTCGTTGCAAAGTCCACATACTGATGGAATTTAGGGAGCACTGTCTTGAGATTTGCATGGTTGAAATCTCCGGCGACAATAAACAGTCCGTCGGGGTGAGCGTTCTGCAGTTCAGCTCATAGCCCCATACAGTTCACAGAGCGCTTCCTTAGCGTTAGCGCTGGGGAATGTAAACTCCGGTTATGCAAACAGTGGTGAATTCCCGTGGTAGATAAAAAGGTCTGCATCTAACAGTCACAAGCTCCAACAGCGATGAACAGTAACTAGAGACTAGCATAGAGTTCTTGCACCATTCCGTGTTGATGTAAACACACAAGCCACCACCGCGAGTCTTACCGTAGAGAGCTGTATTTCTGTCGGCACGAAACGAGGCGAGCCCGTCTAGCTGAATGGCGGCATCCGGAACTCTGTCGCTGAGCCACGTCTCCGTGAAAACAAAGACGCAGCAGTCTCTAAACTCACGCTGCGTAGCCTGCTGGAGTCGGATATAGTCCAGTTTATTGTCCAGGGAGCAAACATTTGAGAGCAGGATAGACGGGAGAGCCGGCCGGCTAGGGTTTGTTTTTAGCCTAGCATGGACCCCGCCCTCTTTCGCGCTTCCGCTTTCTCGCACACCGCTTACGACGTCCTCTCCCCGGCCACCGGCATCAGGCGACGCCGAGGGCTGGAGGCCTGGTCTCCGCAGCAAGCCGAGTACGCGTAGCGCCTCCTGCAGGTCATCATGCAGCTTGGTTTTTGCATGAGTCTTATATTTGAGTAGTGTCTGGCGATGGTAGACACGAACACTGGTTGCTCCGATGTCCATGTGTTGCAAAAGTCGGGCTTTTTTAACAAAAATAGCACCATTGTGGATCCGGAGTGGCCGCTGTGTGCTACCGCGCCGCCATCTTGGATCTGATCTAATGTTCTCTCTTGCCATGCACAAGGCTGAAATCTATTCTGTTTTGAATGTGTGCTTCACAGTTTTGACAGCAGTGTGTTAGCATTTGAACAAAGTGCTGTAAATCCACAGTGTTGTGCAGGTTGTGGTTAAAGTCGTGGGATAAGTGTGTAGAGTTTTGAAAACTGTGTTCAAGCAATGAAAAATGAACTAGAGTTTGGTCCACATGAACTGCTGCTGTGCAGACTGTAGTTAGAGTTCTCTTACGAGAGGTTCTCTCGTATTGCGTAAGCTAGCTTACGCTACGGGAAAGATTAATCTTTTCTGAGATATTGAAGCCAAAAAATTATCCTTAATTTTTGTATCCATTGTCAACGCAGTGCGGCAGCTGCAGACCTTGAGCGGGCTAGCTAGCGAGCTCATAGGTTGCTCTGCGGCAACTGCTGCAGCCTATAGACGAGCTTGGGCTGAACTCGCATCCAATGAGAGGCGTCCGCGCGCTCACTGCATCAAAGCCCGCCAAAAAGGGCGTGACTAGAGTGCATATAAGTGTAGTTCGTAGGCTGGAACCCTGATTTTCATCTCTTCAGCGAAGCTCTCCGCATCGCTGACCTGGAAGCCGCGTCGCCGTTTGAGGGGCATCTAGCAAGCGTGGACAGCACTAGAAGAAGCCGGCCGTCTCAGCCACCTTCAGCCATCCTGCGAGCTACACCATCCGACGACGTATCCTTTTAATAAGCAAGCTAGTTCTCACGAACTATTCACAAAAGAGTACGAGCGTCTTTTTCAAGATGCCTCGCTCCACTTGCGCCTCATGTCGCGCCCTTCTCAGCACAGGAGACCGCCACATCATCTGCGCTCTCTGCCTGGGACTGGGGCACGCAGAGCTCGCCCTCACTGAGGGCGGATGCGATTTCTGCGAGGAGCTACCGATGTCGACCCTGTGGGCTCGACTCGAAGCGGTCAAAGCAGAAACCGCCGCGCCGTCTTACCCTCAGCCGCAGCAGGAAGAAGCGCCGCTCACAAAGGCTGCCGGAAACTGTGGTTGAAGCGACTGCCTCGCCGAGCCTCTCCTCGAAAGCATCGCTTTCACCCTCCCGCCCTCGGACGCCGCGAGTTGCCGCCGAGCGGCCGCACTGCTGCCATCTCGGATGACGAAGCGGAGGATAAGGGCTGCTGTTCCATCATGGCTTCGGACAGCGAGGAGTGGACAGGCTCCCAAGCCTCCTCCTCAGCCCAGGAATCCAGCAGGACCCGCGCCGGATTCGAAGGGGAGTTAACACGCCTCCTCACACAGGCCATCGACCGCCTCGGGCTCGAGTGGTCACCGCCCCCTGAGCAGGCACCCAACAGACTCGACGGCTGCTTTCTTCAAAGCCATCGCCGCTCTACACCCGTGGCCCGGCCGCCCCTTCCTGCCGGAATTACATACGGAGCTTGCAAAGTCGTGGAACGCTCCGCTTTCAGCCAGGACCCGTTCACACGCCTCCACCTCTCTCGGCCGGTGGACGGCGCCACTGAGAGAGGCTACTCCTCCATCCCCCGGTCGAGGACTCGGTAGCAGCACACCTTTGTCCGCCCTCCGCGAGATGGCGTTCCAAGCCTGTGCTCCCGCTCTAAGGCCTGCAGAGCGACTTCGCCTATGTTGGCCGCGCCTATTCCGCCGCCGGCCAAGCCGCATCTGCTCTGCACTCAATGGCCGCTTTTACAGATCCTACAAGCAGACCTTCTTCGGAGTGGGATGAGAAAGGCAGGCACCCAGAGGCTGTTACTGATCTACGGCGCGACAGACCTCGCCCTTCGCGCTACCAAAGCTGCAGCCCAAGCTCTAGGGAAGTGCATGGCCTCGCTGACTGTGACCGAGAGACACTTATGGCTAACACTAGCCGACATGGGAGAAGCAGAGCGCTCCACGTTCCTCAACGCACCGCTCTCTCCAACCGGTCTCTTCGGCTCCGCGGTGAGTGGCATTGTTGACCGCTTCTCAGAAGTCCAGAAAGCCACCCAAGCCATGAACCTCTTCCTGCCGCGTCGCGCTTAGCTCCTCTGCAGGCCGCTCACGTGATCAGCCTCCTGCACGAGCCTCTTCACAGCGCCCAGTTCAACAATCTCAGACTTCTCAGCGCCGACAGGGCGGCCGCCTCGATCGTGCTCAGACAGCCGCCGCAGACCGCCTCCCGCGGGCCTCGATCTAAGGTAACGCTGAAACCCGAGCAGCCGAAGTCTTCCTAACTGTGTTGAACAAACGACGGCTCAGTCCCGCGCGGCCGGACCACTGTCAAAGCTTTACCCCTGTCAGTCCCCTTCTCTCAGGCTACTACAGTGGTGAATTTAGCAGCCAACAAGCCGGTGACACTGCCCGCTTGCTCAGCACTCAAACGCCGCTTTCACGGCGACTCAAATAAATCTTGTAAAGAGCAAACATGTCTTATGTGTAGAAAAGTGCCCACAACCCAGTGTTCCCCTACACACAAGCATAACACATCCCGTGCCCCTATCAGAGCACGCTCTCATAAAGCGGTTACTGAACCGCCGAGCGCCAGAGTCAATGAAGGCGCTCACAAATGCGCATGCGCTGCCCATTCTCTGCCCGCTCTGTCACACGACCAGCCCTATGTGTAGAAAATGTGCCCACAATCCAGTGTTCACTTCTGCACACAAGCACTGCATGTCTCGTGTCCCCACCAGAGCACGCTCACATAAAGCGGTTACTGAACCGCCGAGCGCTTAGAGTCAATAAATGCGCCCACAAATGCGTGCGTGCGCCCATTCTCTGCCCGCTCTGTTACACGGCCAGCAACCATTCCTCTGTGTGTAAGTCCCGTGCCCATGACTATGCTTGCGCATCACGTAACAGATGTGACTCTTTCCCCATTCATTCCAATCGGAAGTCACTCACAAAACAGCCTGTTCATGCTGTCTCGCGAGCAATCATGCATGAACACACTAAACGCGCCACACATTTTGTTCAGCTCTGTGTGCGGCAATCAGAGCGAATTGGCCATTCACCCTCTAGCGCTACGCTTCAAAGTGTGGGAAGCTATTCCAGGGATATCCAAGTGGGTGTTAAGCACAATACAACAGGGCTATTTGCTACAGTTCGATCGCCGCCCTCGCTTCAGAGCTGGCTCGAAACCACTGTGAACACGGAAGCAGCGTGCATGCTTCGCTCAGAAATAGCAAGCCTTCTGTGCAAAAGGGCCATAGAAAAGTGCCACCCTCTCTGAGCGAAGTCGGGGCTTTACAGCCGTTATTTTCTTGTTCCCAAGAAAGACGGCGGCCTCAGACCCATATTAGATCTCAGGGTTTTGAACAAGGTGCTTGCAAAAGACCGCTCAAAATGCTTACAATCAGGAAACTCCTCGCGATGTGCCCAGGGGACTGGTTTATTTCTCTCGATCTGAAAGATGCATACTTTCAGATTCAGATAAACCCCGCCACAGGCCATTCTTGAGATTCGCCGACGGCCAGGTTTATCAATACACCGTCCTCCGCTCGCCTGTCCTTAGCACCTCGTACTTTCACGAAGCGCATGGATGCGGCGCCGCACTCCCTGCGGAGTCAGGGTTTGCGAATTCTGAACTATTTGGACGACTGGCTGATTATGGCTCAGTCACATATGGAGCTTCTGTCTCACAGAGCAGTTCTCCTCAGCCATCTGAACAGTTTGGGTCTTGCAGTCAATTGGACCAAGAGCTCACTACAGCCCAGTCAGACCATTTCCTTCCTGGGAATAGAACTAGACTCGCGTGGCAATGACGGCTCGCTTATCTACACAGCCAAGACGCCGTGTTCAGCTGACTAGCCGCATCTTTTCAGATGAACAGCCTCACGCCTCTGAAGAAATTCCAGAGAGTGCTAGGTTACATGGCCTCAGCCGCAGCAGTACTTCAGCTGGGTTTACTGCACATCGCTCGCTTCAGCATTGGCTAAACACCCGGCGTCTCGCCGGGCTTGGGCCACAGGCCACCAGCCCATCAAGGTGACTCAGACCTGCATATCAGCTCTGCAGCCCTGGACAGTGGCCGAATGGTATCAGCGGGAGTGACAATGGGAGCTGTATCTCGCCGAAAAGTCATCTCGACAGACGCCGTCCAACACGGGTTGGGGCGCGGTCTCGCGAGGGCTCTCCGGTTTTCGGCCTATGGTCAGTTCAGGAAAAGCTCCTTCACATAAATTGTCTGGAAATGATAGCGGTCGAGTACGCGCTGCGCGCTTTCTCCCGGTCATTCAGGGTCACCACGTCCTGGTCCGTTCGGACAACAGATCTGTGGTATCCTACCTAAACCGTCAGGGCGGTGTCAGATCCAGGAACCTCTTCCATCTGACAAAACGCATACTGAGTTGGTCCCAGTGCCACCTGCGCTCGCTGAGGGCGACGCGCGTGCCAGGCCACCTGAACGACGGCCGGACAGACTGTCCAGAGACAATATTCCCCAGGGGAATGGTCCCTGCACGCTCAAACAGTCCAGACGTTATGGCACCTATTCGGCAGAGCAGAGATAGACCTCTTTGCGTCCAAAGATAACTCTCACTGCCCAATATTTTTCTCGAAGCGAGGACGCGCTGGCCCAGGACTGGCCCAGACGCCCGCTTACGCCTTCCCTCCCGCCTCGCTATTGCCACAGGTAATGCAAAGGATCAGGGAAGCGCGTCACTCGGTGCTCCTCATAGCCCGCGTTGGGAGAATCAGACATGGTTCCCGGAGCTTACGCAGCTGTCACTGACAGCGCGTGGCCCATCCCAGTGAGAGCAGATCTCCTCTCTCAAGCTCGCGGCACAATCTGGCATCCCCACCCAGAGCTGGGCGCTGCATGCGTGGGTGATCAACGACTACCCGTCGCTCTGCCAGAAGGAGTAATAAACACCATCATACACGCTAGAGCCCCTTCCACGAGAAGACTCTATGCGTCAAAATGGTCTGTGTTCTCAAAATGGTGCACCGACAGAGACCTGGACCCACGGACATGTGGGGTGTCGTCGCTGCTCGTATTTCTACAAGAGCTGCTGGATAAGGGCAGATCCCCATCCACGCTCAAAGTGTATGTGGCGGCCGTTGCGGCGTTCGCTGAACCCCTGCACGGCCAGTCATGGGGTAAAAACGAGCTGGTCATCCGCTTCCTCAGGGGAGCTAGAAGGATGAACCCCGCGCCCCCATCGGTTCCTATCTGGGATCTTTCTATAGTTCTCGAAACTATGAAAGCCCCCTTTCGAACCACTTCAATCCGTGGATTTGAAATACCTTTCACTCAAAACCGTTTTCTGACTGCCCTGTCATCAGTCAAACGTGTGGGAGACCTTCACGCGCTGTCTGTCAGCGCATGCGTGTCTTGAGTTTGGACCAAGTGACTCCAAGGTCATTTTAAAGCCTAGACACGGCTATGTTCCCAAGGTGATCGGTACTCCTTTCAGAGCACAGGTCATTTCCCTATCGGCGCTGCCAGCACCGGATAGCGAACGCGACGCCAATCTCCTTTGCCCGGTCAGAGCACTGAGATTGTATACTGCACGCTCCGCTGCTTTCAGACGCTCGAGCAGCTTTTCGTTTCATTCGAGGGCGCACCAAAGGTCTCGCCGCTCGAAACAGACACTATCTAGATGGATAGTGGACGCTATTGCTGCTGCATACGCGTCAAAAGACCTGCCATGCCCGTTGGGCATTAGGGCTCACTCCACTAGAGGCATGGCATCCTCGTGGGCATGGTCCAGCGGAATTTCCATTCACGACATATGTGTGGCAGCGGGATGGACTTCCCCTCCACCTTTGTCAGATTTTACAATATGGAAGTGCCCGCTCTGCAGGCAAAACTACTAGCGGTTTAATACGCTACAGCTCCCCTGGTGAGCTGCACTGATGGGACACATTCCACACAGACCGGCACCGCCGCTCTGTCGTTCCCGTCCTACTATGTGCTTATGTATTACACAATCAATGACCTGCATTCTTGCCGGCCAAATATTATTTCCCCACTCATAAGGGCTCCCCGGGTCCCCCTTAATTCCCTGGGGCTTATACAGTGGATGCTTGGCGCGACGGCGTTGACAATGGGTTCCCGTAGCGTAAGCTAGCTTACGCATACTGAGAGAACCTCTCGTAAGAGAACGTATCGGTTACCTAACGTAACCTCGGTTCTCTCTAGATGAGGGAACGAGTATTGCGTAGCCGGCCGTGCTTCGCGCCCACGGCGACTTTTCGCTTCAGTCAATGAAAACCAGGGTTCCAGCCTACGAACTACGCTTATATGCACTCTAGTCACGCCCTTTTGGCGGGCTTTGATGCAGTGAGCGCGCGGACGCCTCTCATTGGATGCGAGTTCGCCCAAGCTCGTCTATAGGCTGCAGCAGTTGCCGCAGAGCAACCTATGAGCTCGCTAGCTAGCCCGCTCAAGGTCTGCAGCTGCCACACTGCGTTGACAATGGATACAAAAATTAAGGATAATTTTTTGGCTTCAATATCTCAGAAAAGATGAATCTTTCCCGTAGCGTAAGCTAGCTTACGCAATACTCGTTCCCTCATCTAGAGAGAACCGAGGTTACGTTAGGTAACCGATACGTTTTGCACATGTAGCTCCAGTTGTGCTCACTGTCGTTTAGCAATCGAAAAAAACTGTAATAGTGTATATATGACTGATACTGCTGCTGGTGCTGTTCCAACACATATACACACTGCACAATGTCCAGCTGTTTCATTTACTCAATTCTGGCACACTGCCACCAGGTGTTTGTGTATGTGTGTGTGTGTGTGTGTGTGTGTGTGTGTGTGTTTGTGACTGTGTGTTTTTATATGTGAGTGTGTGTTTTTATATATGTGTGTGAGTGTGTGTTGTATATGTGTGTGTTTGTATATATATATATATATATATATATATGTGTGTGTGTGTGTGTGTGTGTGTGTGTGTGTGTTTGTATGTGTGTGTGTGTGTGTGTGTGAGCGTGTGTTTGTGTGTGTGTGTATAGCTCAAAGCAACTCAAACTCAAACACTGAGAGCTTCTATTAATCGACTGCTCTGCACACCAGTCATTTAAAAGCACTTTAGTCACAGTGTGTGTGTGTGTGACAGAGAGAGAGAGAGAGAGAGAGAGAGGGCAGCCCTTGCCACGGGGCAACTCTCTCTCTCTCTCTCTCTCTCTCTCTCTCTCTCTCTCTCTCTCTCTCTCTCTCTTTCTCTTGTGTTCGCCAGCACTTTCCTTTAATAAAGCACATGGGTGGGTGTTCTATTAAATTGTTTTAAAGAATCAGAGGCACAAATACCAGGTTTTAGTTAAAAAAAAAAAATACTGTATATATACACACTCACCTAAAGGATTATTAGGAACACCATACTAATACTGTGTTTGACCCCCTTTCACCTTCAGAACTGCCTTAATTCTACGTGGCATTGATTCAACAAGGTGCTGAAAGCATTCTTTAGAAATGTTGGCCCATATTGATAGGATAGCATCTTGCAGTTGATGGAGATTTGTGGGATGCACATCCAGGGCACGAAGCTCCTGTTCCACCACATCCCAAAGATGCTCTATTGGGTTGAGATCTGGTGACTGTGGGGGCCATTTTAGTACAGTGAACTCATTGTCATGTTCAAGAAACCAATTTGAAATGATTCGAGCTTTGTGACATGGTGCATTATCCTGCTGGAAGTAGCCATCAGAGGATGGGTACATGGTGGCCATAAAGGGATGGACATGGTCAGAAACAATGCTCAGGTAGGCCGTGGCATTTAAACGATGCCCAATTGGCACTAAGGGGCCTAAAGTGTGCCAAGAAAACATCCCCCACACCATTACACCACCACCACCAGCCTGCACAGTGGTAACAAGGCATGATGGATCCGTGTTCTCATTCTGTTTACGCCAAATTCTGACTCTACCATCTGAATGTCTCAACAGAAATCGAGACTCATCAGACCAGGCAACATTTTTCCAGTCTTCAACTGTCCAATTTTGGTGAGCTCTTGCAAATTGTAGCCTCTTTTTCCTATTTGTAGTGGAGATGAGTGGTACCCGGTGGGGTCTTCTGCTGTTGTAGCCCATCCGCCTCAAGGTTGTGCGTGTTGTGGCTTCACAAATGCTTTGCTGCATACCTCAGTTGTAACGAGTGGTTATTTCAGGCAAAGTTGCTCTTCTATCAGCTTGAATCAGTCGGCCCATTCGCCTCTGACCTCTAGCATCAACAAGGCATTTTTGCCCACAGGACTGCTGCATACTGGATGTTTTTCCCTTTTCACACCATTCTTTGTAAACCCTAGAAATGGTTGTGCGTGAAAATTCCAGTAACTGAGCAGATTGTGAAATACTCAGACCGGCCCGTCTGGCACCAACAAAATTGCTTAAATCACTTTCTTTCCCATTCTGACATTCAGTTTGGAGTTCAGGAGATTGTCTTGACCAGGACCACACCCCTAAATGCATTGAAGCAACTGCCATGTGATTGGTTGATTAGATAATTGCATTAATGAGAAATTGAACAGGTGTTCCTAATAATCCTTTAGGTGAGTGTACATATATATATATCTATATATCTATATATCTATATCTATATATATATATATATATATATATATATATATATATATATATATATATATACATACACATACACATACATATATACATATACACACACACACATATATATATATATATATATATATACACACATACACATATATATATATATACACATACACATATATATATACACACATACACACACATATATATATACACATACACACAAACATACATACACATGTATATATATACACACACACACACACACACACACACATATATATATATACAGGTGAAAGTCGAAAAATTAGAATATCGTGCAAAAGTTCATTAATTTCAGTAATTCAACTTAAAAGGTGAAACTAATATATTATATAGACTCATTACAAGCAAAGTAAGATATTTCAAGCCTTTATTTGATATAATTTTGATGATTATGGCTTACAGCTTATGAAAACCCCAAATTCAGAATCTCAGAAAATTAGAATATTGTGAAAAGGTTCAGTATTGTAGGCTCAAAGTGTCACACTCTAATCAGCTAAACACCTGCAAAGGGTTCCTGAGCCTTTAAATGGTCTCTCAGTCTCGTTCAGTTGAATTCACAATCATGGGGAAGACTGCTGACCTGACAGTTGTGCAGAAAACCATCATTGACACCCTCCACAAGGAGGGAAAGCCTCAAAAGGTAATTGCAAAAGAAGTTGGATGTTCTCAAAGTGCTGTATCAAAGCACATTAATAGAAAGTTAAGTGGAAGGGAAAAGTGTGGAAGAAAAAGGTGCACAAGCAGCAGGGATGACCGTAGCCTGGAGAGGATTGTCAGGAAAAGGCCATTCAAATGTGTGAGGGAGCTTCACAAGGAGTGGACTGAGGCTGGAGTTACTGCATCAAGAGCCACCACACACAGACGGGTGCTGGACATGGGCTTCAAATGTCAAACGTCTTACCTGGGCTAAAGAAAAAAGAACTGGTCTGTTGCTCAGTGGTCCAAAGTCCTCTTTTCTGATGAGAGCAAATTTTGCATCTCATTTGGAAACCAAGGTCCCAGAGTCTGGAGGAAGAATGGAGAGGCACACAATCCAAGATGCTTGAAGTCCAGTGTGAAGTTTCCACAGTCTGTGTTGGTTTGGGGAGTCATGTCATCGGCTGGTGTTGGTCCACTGTGCTTTATTAAGTCCAGAGTCAACGCAGCCGTCTACCGGGACATTTTAGAGCACTTCATGCTTCCTTCAGCAGACAAGCTTTATGGAGATGCTGACTTCATTTTCCAGCAGGACTTGGCACCTGCCCACACTGCCAAAAGTACCAAAACCTGGTTCAATGACCATGGTATTACTGTGCTTGATTGGCCAGCAAACTCGCCTGACCTGAACCCCATAGAGAATCTATGGGGCATTGCCAAGAGAAAGATGAGAGACATGAGACCAAACAATGCAGAAGAGCTGAAGGCCGCTATATTGAAGCATCTTGGTCTTCCATAACACCTCAGCAGTGCCACAGGCTGATAGCATCCATGCCACGCCGCATTGAGGCAGTAATTAATGCAAAAGGGGCCCAAACCAAGTACTGAGTACATATGCATGTCACGAGCCCCGCTCCCTCGCTCCGCCCCTTCGAGCTTCCACGCTCGTTTTGCTCCCTCGGGCTTCCACGCTCGTTTTGCTCCTACAAGCTCTCATGCTCGTTAGCAGGTCTCCCTCCTCGGGCTCGCATGCCCGCTCTCCTATCACCAGTATTAGTTTCACCCGCACTCGTCCCAATCACTAGATCATTAGTTTCACCTGTACTCGTCTCATCACCTATCATTGTTTACACCTGCACTCGCCCCATATATATATATATCACAACCCTTTCATCTCACGCATGTTGGTTATTGTATTTAGTTTCCCGTGACTTTGCCCCCCACTAGTCTCGTCTAGTTTTGAACTCCTCTTGTCCTCCTCTTTGCTTGCCAGCTCCCCTTGTTCCCCTGTCTTTTGCTCCCCCACTAGTCCCGTCTAGTTACTCTGATCCTGTTTCCCAGCTTCGACCCCCCCACTCTCGTTGACCACTCTCTCCCGGATTTGCCCCTTTACTCCACTTTGATTCCCCGGCTTTTGACCCTACGCTTCCCTCGACAACTCTTCTCTGGATTTACCCTGTTTGTACTTTTGCCTGCACTGCTATTAATAAAAGCAGTTTCCTCCGACATTGTGACTGTCTCATCTTGTGTGTGTGTGTGCGGGTTACAATGCATGATTATACTTTTCAGAGGGCCGACATTTCTGTATTTAAAATCCTTTTTTTTATTGATTTCATGTAATATTCTAATTTTCTGAGATTCTGAATTTGGGGTTTTCATAAGCTGTAAGCCATAATCATCAAAATTATATCAAATAAAGGTTTGAAATATCTTACTTTGCTTGTAATGAGTCTATATAATATATTAGTTTCACCTTTTAAGTTGAATTACTGAAATTAATGAACTTTTGCACGATATTCTAATTTTTCGAGTTTCACCTGTATATATATATATACATTATTGTATTTTCTTGCTGTTGTGAGAACTATTAGATATATCTGATAAACTATTATGTAACATAAATTAACATGGACTGGGTATGTACATTTAGAATGAATCATATCTCATTTAATGATTTATAGCCAGTGTGTTTTACAGTGTTTTACAGTGTGTTACAGTGTGTTACAGTGTTTTACAGTGTGTTTTACAGTGTGTTACAGTGTTTTACAGTGTGTTACAGTGTGTTTTACAGTGTGTTTACAGTGTGTTACAGTGTTTTACAGTGTGTTTTACAGTGTGTTACAGTGTGTTACAGTGTGTTTTACAGTGTGTTACAGTGTTTTACAGTGTGTTACAGTGTGTTTTACAGTGTGTTACAGTGTTTTACAGTGTGTTACAGTGTGTTTTACAGTGTGTTTTACAGTGTTTTACAGTGTGTTACAGTGTGTTTTACAGTGTGTTACAGTGTGTTTTACAGTGTGTTTTACAGTGTGTTACAGTGTGTTTTACAGTGTGTTTTACAGTGTTTTACAGTGTGTTACAGTGTGTTTTACAGTGTGTTTTACAGTGTTTTACAGTGTTTTACAGTGTTTTACAGTGTGTTACAGTGTTTTACAGTGTGTTACAGTGTGTTTTACAGTGTGTTACAGTGTTTTACAGTGTGTTACAGTGTGTTTTACAGTGTGTTTTACAGTATTTTACAGTGTGTAACAGTGTGTTTTACAGTGTGTTTTACAGTGTGTTACAGTGTTTTACAGTGTTTTACAGTGTGTTTTACAGTGTTTTACAGTGTGTTACAGTGTGTTTTACAGTGTGTTACAGTGTGTTACAGTGTGTTTTACAGTGTGTTTTACAGTGTGTTACGTTGTTTTACAGTGTGTTACAGTGTGTTTTACAGTGTGTTACAGTGTTTTACAGTGTGTTACAGTGTGTTACAGTGTGTTTTACAGTGTGTTTTACAGTGTGTTACAGTGTTTTACAGTGTGTTACAGTGTGTGTTACAGTGTGTTTTACAGTGTGTTACAGTGTGTGTTACAGTGTGTTTTACAGTGTGTTTTACAGTGTGTTACAGTGTGTTACAATTAAGTGAACATGTGTAGTGAGAAATGTTAAAGACTGTTATACGTGTCCTTAAAGTCTGATCAAAAATGAATGCTTTGAGTGATTTAAGCATGTGTTGAAGTCTATGGGTAAGCTAATGTCCTGTTTGATTTGGACAATATGCTCTACCGTATTTCATTTTGGTATCAAATTTTTGCATATAATTTTTTTGCTGAAAAGCCGTCAGATACCGTTAATGAATCCTGTTACCACATGATTTTTCCATTTACAATTGTGGCTTGTAGGAAGTGACATCATTAAGACTCTTTCTACAGGATGGTCATTTTTTGTGTTATTGTTATTTTCTTTATTTATGGGAAATAGATGTTTATCAATAACTGTAAATAAACGAGCTAGCTGCAACTGAGTAATAACATCTTATTTGGACCCTATTACTTAAAACCCTTTTTCATTTTTCTTTACATATAACGCATTTTAATTCAATTCATTTCATTTATGAATTTTGTCTACTGAATTACATTTTCATTCACTGTTTATTGCTTGAAAATGACATTAATAAGGGTTTTGAACAGTTTTGGGGAGTTTTTTCAACAGGGGTTGATTTCTATTTATATATCATTTTTAATATTTCAACTTTTTTTCTTCTGTCTGTATATGGTCACATGATTTATTTGAGCACTTTTCAAAGTCTTTATGTTGAGATTTGACCGTTTTAGCCTTTAGAGCCAGACTTTCAGTATTAAACGATGAACATCCATTAAAAAATACAAATCATGACTGTGTTCATCTAAACATAGAGTGACAGAAACATTTCAATATTTATTGTGTCATTTATTTCATTACGACGGTAACCACACCAAACAGTTTCACCCCTAATAATTAATAAAGTTTTTCCTATTAACTTTTCAAATAGAACACGGGAAATTAAAAGTCATAATGTTAAAAGTGAGCTGGAATCAGTCTGTTCAGCTTCTGCGGCTCATTTGAATAAGTTCTGATTGCATTCAGATGTAATTACACCTAACGACATCTTTAACGACTGGTCAAAGAGCTGAACCCCGCTGCTCCAACGACATGAAACACTCTGTGTAAATGTGTGTTTGATGGAGTCATGTCCCAGTCACATGTGATAGCTGATATTTAATAAATTGATTTTTGGAGAGATAAGGCAAAGTTTAAGGTCAAAGGTTGAGAAAGAGGTCAAAGCAAGGTCACATATTCTGAACAATATAAAAAAACAAACTGTAGCATTTTATTGAAATGGGGGTGGGGGGGGGCAGTGAGCAGGTGATGGAGCAGAACATGTTTGGCTGAGCTCCTGCCTAATATCTATTTTATTTCATTATTGAATCAGTGATTTTTTGTAAATATTAACACAGCATCTCAAGATATACTCAAATACCACCAGCAAATGTGAGTAATGGGTGAGCAAAAAGCCAAGGACCCCTGGCGGTAAACCACATGTAATTGTAGCAAAGCTGCACTACTATCAAGGCTGTATTGAGGTTTTACGTCAAGCACATATTCAAGCTCTGCACAGGTTCAAGGGTGACCCTATCGCCATCTTACCAGACTATACTGTCATTGTCACCAAGGCACGAGCCGCATTCACAGACATCAGGAAATTACTGCGAGAGCAACGAGGAGTCAGATCCGGCATACTGTTTCCTGCTCGACTGTGATTTAATCACAATGGCACAGACAAAGTATTCCTGGACTTGGACAAAGCCATGGCCTACGTTAAGAAGCACATCGTCACGGCAGGAGAAAATGGGGCATAGTTGAGGATGTCAACATTCTGTTAGTTTCTAATACAAATCCAGTAGGATGTTCAGAATTACCTATGAGGACGGTGTTATGTTATAGTCATTACTCTAGTTAACTGCATTTGTTTCCGTCTTAAAGGTTATCCCGTTCCAATGTAATGTTTATTATAGACCTTTAAAAGGAAAGATAGGATGCTATTCTCTCACTCCATCTTTAGTATAGACTTTATATAAAACAGTGTACGGAATATTTCAAAGTTAGCAATAAGACCTAAGTAAATATCTTAAGTCTCAAATTAATCTGTGATTTGAAATGGCAAGTGAATCTAGGTTACCTATCAGTCGCAGGCTAGATGCCTGCCAGTCAATAGAAGGGTGAGGGCAAAATATACTGGATTTAAAAAACGCTCACTTGCTCTTGCTGCCTAAAGTAATGAGGCTACTAATTCTTAAGGCCATTGCACACTGAGTCTGAAATTTTCGTATGCGTTTTTTCGTGTTCATCAGCCTAAAAATCCGTCACGCACAGAAACCTTGCACACTGAGTCCGATGCGTATTTATTAAACCTTTGCGGAAAAAAAACGCATAAAAAATACAAAATGGATTCGTCAAGCGGTGAGGATGATTTTGTTGCCCTCTCTCTTCTTTAAAAGAGAAAAAGAAAGAGGAAATATTGGGTCCATCCAATCCTGAGATTGCGCCGAGAGGAAGGACCATTTCAGCTCCTTATCAAGGAGTTGCGAAATTATCCCGAGCGATTCAAAATTTACCTCAGAATGTCTGTGGAAAAGTTTGATGCTTTGCTAGCGATACTGGAGCCACACATTAAAAAGAAGACTACAAATTTCCGTGAGCCAATCGATCCTGAACAGAGACTGGCAGTATGTCTAAGGTAGCTATCTCACACACACACACACACACACACACACACACACACACACACACACACACACACAGCCGGCGGAAGCGCTGGGCAGACAGAACAGCTGTATGCAGGTTATATTTTGTACCCTAATAATACAATAGTAATCGAATTGGCTGCTCAGTCACACCTAAATCGATCCGAAATTTCAATCTGATTGAAAGGGGAGGTTTATTCCTTTTCTATTCCGATCGAGAGAACATACACTTGATCGAATTGAAAACCGAAACTGAAAGGACTGTGCATATTCAGTGTTTTTGTAATCCGCATTTTGTTTTTCATACAGTACATTGTGCTGCGAGACGAAGTGTATCAACTTGTCAGACGCCATTCTGGATTTTGCCGGTCACTTGTACGGTGGCTCCGAATTGTCAAAAAACCTCTCAAAATGCTGGCTGTGGATGCGAAAAACGCAGAAAATCGAACCCGATCCGAATTTTTTTATTACGGACGAACGTTTCGGAGGCAGTGTGCAAGCGTGATTGAAATAACGTGAGGTTGAATTTTTTTTTTAACGTGCGAAAATTTCGGATGCGAATTTCGGACTCAGTGTGCAATGGCCTTCAGTCTTTATGTTTATGAAAAAATGGGGATATTGTTATATATCGCTATCTCAGTTAAGACAAATTGGGCGGGAGCTCAACTTTGATTAGTGTAGAAGTTACCAAAATAAGCACATAATATGTGGATACATCTATAAGGCATTCCTGATTCATCATGTTCATGTTGATGACAAGGGTAGGGGAATACCAGACTACTTTTTTGTTGTTTCATATCCGTGTATACTAATATCAAACTCAGTGTACATCAGGAGATGCTTATGTAACACATCACTGTTCTCAGCTCCACATGGTCAATGTTAATACTTCATTTCAGGCAAATGGTTGCTCAGTTAAATTGGTGAGTTGGAATGTTAAATCTCTCAATCAAAAGATATTTACTTACTTGAAACGCCTTAGGACCGACATTGCATTTCTTCAGGAGACCCATCTGAGTATTTCTGATCACAGTTGACTTAGGGGAGGATGGGTAGGCTAGGCTTACCATTCTAAATTTCAATCAAAGGCTAGAGGAGCGGCTATAATAATTAATAAGAATACACAGTTTGTCGCAAAAAGTTTTTAATTGTGGATGGACAGTTGTATGGATTCCCTGTCATCCTAGCTAATGTTTATGCCCCGAATTGGGACGACCACCAGTTTTTTAGTCATTTCTTCTCAAAACTACCAAACATGGTAACACATCACCTTATCCTTGGTGGTGATTTCAACTGTGTCCTTTTGTCTGTCTTAGACCGTAGCTCACCCAGGACGGTTCCTGCCTCCAAGTCAGCACATACGATTCAGTACTTCCTCAAAGCATACGGAATGGTAGATGTATGGCGATATCGTAATCCTACTGCCTGAGGCTATTCTTTTTTCTCCCCAATATATAACTCATATTCACGAATAGATTACATATTTATTGACACAAGTCTCCTTTCATCAGTTATAGAACGTGATTACGAAGCTATAGTCATATCAGCCATAGTCCACTGACCATAACCATACATTTTCCCACCAAACAGCCGAACTATCATCCTTGAAGGCTTAATCCAAATCTTCTCTCAGACGAAGTGTTTGTGAACTATGTAGCATCTGAGATAGTATAATTTCTTAGCATCAATCAAACTCCAGAGATGTCTTCATGAACTGTATGGGAGGCAGTGAAAGCATACTTAAGAGGTCAAATCATCTTGTTCTGTGCAAAACATAGAAAAGCTAGATGTCAAGTCTCAAGTGGTTTTTATTGTCATTGAACCATATACAGTTAGTTCAGTATAAAGCGAAACGAGACAATGTTCCTCCAGGACAATGTGCTACATAAAACAACATAGGACAAATACAACCATATGAGACTACACAGACTAAATTACATTCCTACATAAAATGCATGTGCAAATATGTGCAAAAAGTTCAGGACAGTACAATAATTACTAAAAAGGAACAGGACAATAGTCACAGTAAAAGACACCGAGAGACCAGTACACATTTCTAATCTGAGTTGTGCAAAAAGATGACACTTTCTTAAAATGCTGAATGTAAACACAACATACTATGAAATAGTGTTCTATGGAAATAGCAGTTATTGAGGTAGCAGCCAGTTATAAAGTGACAATGAATTAAGTGCAACTCTGGACATGTGCAGAAATTGGATGGTGTACAGGTGTGTGTGTGTGTGTGTGTGTGTGTGTGTGTGTGTGTGTGTGTGTGTGTGTGTGTGTGTGTGTGTGTGTGTGTGTCAGTCCAGTCTCTGAGTATTGAGGAGTCTGATGGCTTGGGGGAAGAAGCTGTTACACAGTCTGGCTGTGAGGGCCTGAATGCTTTGATACCTCATGCCAGATGGAATGAGCACGACTCAAGCAGTTGATGGATCAGATATTGGAGTTTGATTCTTTATATAGTCACTCACCATCTCCAGCATTACTTAAACAGTATCTGTTGTTACAAGCTTAATATAACCCGTTGACAACTATATAAGCAGCATATTTTGGTGGCTCCAAATTGTGGTGTAATTTTTTGAGCACGGATAAAATGCTGGAAAACTCTTAGCTCATCAACTGTGTCAGAAAACTGCTCATTGGGTTATATCTGAGATATATGATTCCCAAACCTTAAAGCATACAGAAAATGCAGAGATGAATACATGTTTTCATAGATTTGTTCAATCGTTATATTCCTCAGGCCAACCTTCTAGTTTATCAGTTCTAGATTCTTTTTTATTTTTTATTAAATGTTCCAGAAATAGACCCAGAAATCTGACCTGGATTTCTCAATTACGATCCCCGAGATAAATTCAACGGTCAGAAGTATGCAGAATGGTAAATGTCCAGGCCCAGATGGATACCCTTCTGAATTCTTAAAAAAAATTAAATATTCTAATCTTTCCCCATTATTATTATCCACTTTTGAAGAATCCCTTCTATCTCACTCTTTACCAAACACTATGCATCAAGCAGTCATCTCTTTAATTTTAAAAAAGGACAAAGATCCACTTGAATGTAGCTCATATTGCCCAATCTCACTTTTGAATACTGATGCTTAAATCCTAGCAAAAGTCCTGGCTCGGCGAATGGAGTGAATCCTCCCACTGGTCATCTCGCCTGACAAAACAGGTTTTATTAAGAACTGATAATCTTTCTTTAATATTAGATGTCTTGCAAATGTCCTTTTATGGCTCTTCTATGTCCAGTACCTCAGAAGTGATACTATTGCTAGTTGCTGAAAAAGCATTTGATCGGGTACAATGGGTAGATTTTCTTTTCTACACTCTTAAAACCTTTAGTTTTGGTCCTAAATTTGTATCATGGATTGAAATCCTTTACTCATCTCCAATGGCTGCTGTGTGTACCAAAAATAACATATTTAACATGCCCTTTTTGAATTATAGCGAGGCACAAGAGAGGGATGTCCATTATCCCCACTTCTTTTTGCTGTGGCAATCGAACCTCTTGCCATAGCCTTGAGGACACCAATATCACGGGTGTGTGGAGGGGAAACTTAGAGCATTATGTACCACTTTATGTTGACGATATGTTGCTGTATATTTCTAACCCATCGTCAAGTCTTCCAAACTTAGTAGATCTACTGAATTTGGACATCTATCAAGTGAATTAATGTAATTGGGACCACAATTCCAAATATTTCCCTCTCCCCAATCCCTTTCAAGATTGCTACTAAAAAATTATAATATATGGGGGTTTGGATTACACACAATTACAAAGATCTTTATAATGCTAACTACCAGCCTCTTCTATCATATATAAAACAGGAATTTGAATGATGGGACTACTTGTGTCTCTCCCTAGGTGGCAGGATTAACACAATTAAGATGACTGTTCTTTTCCAGTGCCTTCCAGTATTTCATACAAAGTCATTTTTTAACAATCTAAATGTTCAGATTACAGTTTTTGTCTAGAATAAAATGTGCCCCAGGGTAAAGGACAGAATATTACAAAGACCCCACAAATTTGGGGGTATGGCACTTCCAAATCTTTTATACTATTACTGGTCAGCAAATATTAGTGCAATACTATACTGGACAAATGAAGATCCTACAGCCAGTTGGGCAATAATGGAAAGAACATCCATTCGGTTCAACCCCTTATCAGTATTATGTACTAAGCTGCCACTAGCACATTCTGTGTCTAGTTTCACATCCTGTCCAGTTGTGTTGCACTCTATTAAGATCTGGTACCAATTCAGGCATCATTTTGTGCTTTACAACCTTCCATTTGCCACACCAGTAATGAAAAACCATATGTTTATTCCATCCATAATAGATGCAGCATTTGATATGTGGTTTAAAAACAGATTTATGTCACTATATGATATCTATATGGACAGAACATTTACCTCTTTTGAACAGTTGGTTCAGAAATTCGCTATCCCTAAGACACCCTTCTATAGATATTTACAACTTTGAAGTTTTGTAATCTCTAATTCCAGTTTTTTCCCCGATCTCTCATAGACTCTGATCTTGAGCATAAAAGCGAGGTAAAACAGTCCATAAGTAAAATTTATGAACTACTTAATATACATAACCTTGCAGCTTTAGACTCTTTAAAACAAATATTTTGTTCACTTTTTGCCAGAGGGTTAATTTTATTTTTATGTAAATGGAAAGACTCTTCACCTCTAACATATGCACACTGGATTAAGGACGTTATGCATCATGTACAGTTGGATCAAATCTGATATTCCACGAAAGGATCAACTTGAAGATTCTTTACCACTTGGCAACCATTTTACATTTTTGTGGAAAATATGTAAGCTGAAGAACTGGACTGGATGTATGCTATGTACATATAAAATATACTATAACTATAAAATAATGCTTTACAAATACTTTATACCAGTAGTTATTGTAACGTATTACCTATGGATTTAAACAGTATCTATGCAGTTTTTTTTAATTTAGTCCATGGAGTCAGAGCCAGCGCAATGATTCAGAGGGTTGTGTTCAAGACCGTCAGAACAAACGCTCAAAGACACACTCGAGGGTGTCACTGTCTTTCCAGCTGAAAACAGCGTGGCCCCTGAGGGTCCCTGGAGCCAGACGGCCCTCGCAGGTCAACAGACGTCTGATCTCATTCCTGCTCTCAGATAAAGGCACTGCATTACACTACCACTGCGCTTTTCTCTCGGATGCAGGCTGCTTTAGTTAGGTCTGCCGCAACCAGAAACATCCATCATGATCTATAACTCTGCAATAAAACTGAACGGCATCTACACTAATATTATATATATATATATATATTTGTTTCCCTGTCTCAACCTTGGGATTCATATCCAGTGCTAGCTAGACATCACTTCAGTTTTTTACTTCAGAGGATGAACTGATGTCAACCCTGTAAGTCATGGGATACTTCATATGTCATTGTCTCAACCTTGGATTTAGAATGGACCTCAACGAACCTCACCGAAAATAACTGCCAACAAAAGCCTTCATCATAACAAGGACAATTGCATCTATAACTTCTGCAGTTAATCCAGGATGGACTTCAAAGACATCGGTCATTAATCTTACAGTTCATACAAAATCTTTGTTTAAACACTGACCCTTAACACTTACTTAATTTAATAATTTTAAACCATGACTTTAACTATAAGACTCTAAGACTTTATAGATATTACAGTTTTATCTTTTGTAAAGCTGCTTTGAAACTATGTGAGTTGTGAAAAGCGAAATACAAATAAAAATGACTTGACTTGAAATGCATTCATTTGTGCGTCTTATCTTTCGCTCCAGACACCAGAGAGAGATGTCAACAAGGCCCCCGTGACCAAAACAGTCCGACAACATTGACAGATCAACTCCACCGATAGTCCGTCAATCTTATAAACCAGCGGATTAATCTGATAATCCTGGTTGGAGAGATTAGCTGGCGGTGAGTTTTTAACCGGTGTCACTCTGGATTAAAGGGCCGCAGTTTTTGTGTAAGGTTAGACGGCTCACTGAACAAAACAACCCAGAATCAAAAGAAGGCCTGAATAAAACCTGAAGACGTCAGATGAATCAGATATAAAACCACATCTAGTGATGTTCTTCCCTCCACGTAATCTACACACACACACAAATCAGCCAAACATTCACACGCAATAAAACTACTACACAAGACATCAACCAAGTAGTCTGGAAGTGGATTTGAAAAATGAGCAATTGTTGCAATTCAATTGTTAATATCAGAAATGAACTACATGGACTGCATTTTCACTGCAGAATTTCACAATGATCTGTCATATTATCACAAAGCCTTTCCACATTTAATCTTGCATGAAGTGAACACTAGTTAAAACAAATGCTAACTTTTGATTTCAGTACTTACATGTGCACCAGTGACATTACAGTGAATATTACATTTGACTAGACAGTTGTGATATATTTTTCACAATTTAAGGGCATCTAGCTTTTATTCTGAATCGTGCTTAAATAATGACTGTGTTTTTTGCCGGAAGTTTCTCTTTTCCGTATAAACAGTTCGTGACACGGCATCGGTGCGATCATTGAAGACTTTTAAATCACGTCTGAAATCTCATCTCTTTACGCTGGCCGTTGAGTCTGACAAATGAAATGTAGGACACAGTTTTGAAGTGTTTGTATTGTAGATTACTGGTGTTTGTGTATGTGGTCATTTTGAAATGTTATTACTGTGAAGCACTTGGTCAACTCTGTTGTTTTAAATGCTAATGGGGACGACAGCCATTCCTCCCCGGGTGGACTGGAGCCAGTCCTCCGAACCCTGATGGATGGAACGCCCCTCTGCATTTTGGCAGCTGGCAGGGAACTCCTCCGCCCCTGGCATTGACTCCACCACTCCAGACAGCCAGCAGCGAGCCCCTGCTCCCCTTGCAAATGGTGGCCGTTCCTCCGTGTCCAGGTGGCTGGCAGCAACTCGGCTGCTCCTTTGGGTGGATAGCAGAGGCGAGGACTCCACGACAGCGCATCCCTCCTCCTTCCCGGCCTTCGGCATCAATGTAATAAGGTTAAAAGGGGAAATGAGGAGGCAGGAACCGGCTGAACAATCAAAGTAATATTTTAAACTTAAACAAAAAGACACAAAAACATAAATGCACACATAGCAGCTGCATGTGGCTCTCTCTCCCCTGAACTGCTGCATTCCGCTGCACTTAACCCTCTCCTTGACTGATTAGCCAGATTGGGGGCTGGGTGTGCAAAGTCATGGCCCAGCCCAGCCCTCCTCCTCGTCACAGTCATATTTGCTAAAAAACGCAATTTCCCTGGCTTGTATAGCTAATGTGCATGTGTGTTCTGCAGTTGATTGACAGGCGATGTATGTATCTAAAAGGTGATTGGCTCTTTTACCTGTAAGGCGGGACTTCCTTTCTACATCCAATGACTGTTGGCTCCTTGAGTGTTCCAATTTCACCCATTCATTTTAGTAGAAGTGGCCCATCAATCAATCATAAATTGCATTTGTCTCTGGTTGAGATTAAAGAGCAAATGCTGTGATTTTAATTATATAAATATATAGATTAAATGTGCTGCGTGCTTCACAGTGGGTTAGTGCTCTGCTGTGTCATCTGATACAACATGAATGATCCTCAATGTCTGTTGAGTTTCCAGTGTTTGAGTGTCAGATTTTATTTGAAGTACGCAGCTCATCCACACTAAAATTGCAGCCTTTAGCGGATTACTGAATCACACTAGGACATGTCACGATTTTAATTTGATTAATGAGCATCAAAATGAGCATTTTAAAGCTGTCATGTGTCAGTCATACTGCGCACTGTACCAGATTGAGTCAGTGCTCGGTATTACTGGTACTGCGGAAACACTGGTATCATTACACCTGATTATTTTAATATCGACTTGGTACCAAATTACTTTTGACAACATTATTGTTTTGAATAGGAGTGAATGACAGATGATTGTAAAATACAGTTACAGATATCAAGAAGTATGTTCTTGTCCAAAAGGTAGCAATTGTACTAGTAATTTAATTCCTGAATCAAGAGTTTAAAGTAGTTTTAACATTTTAACTAGTAAAAACAGATGTGTTGATATCTATAATTAATATTCTGCATGTGATTAAATTGAAAAAGGGCTTGCAATCATGTGACAGATCATTGTGAAATTCAATTAGAAAAATAAAGTTTAAGTTTATTTGCTAGTTTTGATATCAAGAATGTGTATTTCCATGGTAATGATGTCATTTCTATATCAAGAATTACTGTTTACAGTATTGCATAATTACTGACATATATAGTTAATGATATATATATATATATATATATATATATATATATATATATATATATAATGAGATATAATAATCTTAACATATTTACTGATTTTTAACTAGTAAAATTGTAATTGTTGATATCTATATTCCATATCCTGTATATGATTAAAAGTCAATTCAGCTCCCTACAGACCTCCTGAAGTTGAAGATCAACTTTTAAGATGAAGCACCTCCTTCCACTGACTGTTTGTTAACAATAAACAAATAAATACATAAAGAAAGAAAGAAAAATAGATTTGCTTATTTGTACTCCATTATTTCAAAGTGCCTAGAGCCTGTTCAAACGCTGCATTATTTCACTTCTGTAAAACTCTTTTTCCATTTGTTCAGTGACCGCAGCTCAACTGCAGCTACTTTAGCAATGTGATAATCAAACTGTCGAGTTATTTGTCATGTTAATAGATCACATGAAACCTGAAACAGAGAAATAAACTGCTCTTCAGACTGACAAAACAGCAGTTTGAGAGAGTTTTAAAATAAGCACACTTCTGAAAAACTGACAGCAATAATTGTATTCATAAAACAACATGATGTTATCACATTGATTCTGTTCATCTGTAGCCCAATTCCAGTGGGAATTTCATATTGAACATTCCACAATTTATTACAATGTACATGGTGAACAGAAACACCACACGCTCATGGTGGGAAGACAAATATAAAATCTCATTTTATTGAATTTTTTATATTTTTATATTGACTGTATATGTCAAACATAAACGTATTTATTTGTTTTATTTATGGGAAATATACATTTATCAATCACTACAAACGAACAAGCAAGAAGCTTTTGTGACACATTATAAAATGATAACATATTTGAACACATGTGGGTTTCAGTAATTCATTCAAGGTGTTGATCACATGGGAAATCTACTTTCTGCTACCGAATGTTTCAGTACAGTGAAATTGAACCCATTCTGCCTAGTTACGGACCTTTTTAGGCACTATTAATCCTCCGAGACACGGGTTCTGGTCCCAAAGAAACCAATAAGTAATTACGATCACATAACAAATGGTGAGTGCGATTTGGAAGTTGTATTTTCCCTCTAAAATAACATTTTTACTCCAGTGACGGTTCGGTTTAGGATTGGGGTTTGTGTTAGGGCATAGACTAGAAAATATGTATTCCTGTTGACTGTATTACATAATTTACAACTAAAAATAATAAAGTACTACTTGTTTTTGCCACCACCCTGTGGACATTTCATCACAAAACTTCCAGCTTCAGCCACTGGGGGCAGTGATTCAAATTTCGACCGATTTCAGCAGCAGAACTTTCGACAAACTGTCACTGATTCACCGTGAGATCAGTCTGTACTTACGACCAATTAGCTGAATATATTGCACATTCCTAGCTCCCCCAAACAAACATGAAGAAAGACACTCACACGGTGCCTGTGAGTCATACAAGAACCTCAGAAATCAATTTAAACACTAGTGTTTGTCTTCAAGCGAGACTACGGCCATCACAGATTCAAATAATACTCACACAGACTGAATGAATGTCCTGTGGGCCACGGGACTCCCCGAGCGTGCGACTGCATTGATTAAGCATTAAGATGATCAAGCCATCAGGACAAGCCATCGATCTGAGTCTTAAATGGACAGATACCACTATCACGAGACTCTGGGGCCCGACGTACCGCCCCTGATAAATGAAGACACGAACACGCAGATGCCGAGAGTGTGCTTTAGCATTAACTGTGCATGTGTGTACTGGTCAGGATTTGCTCTCTTTGTGGGAACCAAATGTCAAACATTGACTACATAATGTCTTAAATAAAATCTAAAAATGCTAAAAGGTTTCTGTAAGGGTAGGGTTAGGTTTAGGGCAGAGCAATTAGGGATGTCAATTTAACATGCTAATTTATCATGATTTATAATATAAATAATAGCACGTTGAAAATAATGCAATTACATATGTATAATTATCTTTATGAGGGGTGTCTCAGCAAATATAATATAATATGGTACAACATGAGGGTGAGAAAATGATGATTGTTGAATGATGAACGTTCCTTTTTGGGTGAACTATTCCTTTAACTCAGTTGACTTGTGCCAGAATCTTGCCGAGTTGCGTTAAAAGGAGCACTGCAGCATGTTTACGTGTGGAATAACTGCGGCGACTCTCTGACCCGAGACTCGAGCTGTTATAACACAGCCACTGCACAGCTGTGTAATTGAGAAGGTCTCGCGATCAATCAAAATTGATCTTTCACTTTACTGCTATTACTTTAGCTGAATGAGTCCAATGAGCTTCAGTAGACTGAAAATAAAGCCCGGCTCCCGTGACCCCTGACCCCTTAAGTATGCATCAGACAGTGTTGAGGAAAACTGCAGCTTGTCAAACTACCAGATACTCATCATTTAAAGAAGTTCAACTACAGTGAAACTACACGTTTGAAAAAGGAGTAAGCTGGATGTTTCTTTGGGCACTTTTGGCCGTGTGGATCCATAAAACACACTGTGTGAGTTTTGATATTATTATTTTTTGTATTAAAACAATAAAAAATATACATAATAAAATTATTTTAAATAATGTGTTTAAAATTTTGAAATTGATTTAATAAAAATGAACCCCTGAAAGTGTCCAAAGTTGAAGAAACACCCAGTGAGAGGGTAATATCAGATGATTTATCATTTCTCATTTACTTGAAATATAATTTTTTTTAAGTATGCAACTTAGTCAAAAACACAGTTGTTTTGTAGCAGCATTTAACTAAATGTTTTGATGATAAAAGAGAAAAACAAAAGATACAAATTTTGCAGGGAAAAGAGAAGAACAAGTCAAATGATTCATAAATGAACCGTCTGAATGAACCTTATTTACAAAAGACACTTTCAGCAGTACAAACTGTAAAGAGTGTGTTTGTATTTTTTCAGTTCATCTATCTGGAGTATCTGAAACATTAGTTGTGTTTGATTGAACTGCATATCGATTCACCGATCGGCGAGATTTAATGGTATACTAATAATCTACTCGTATTTCTGCCATAGAGCAGAAGCAGTCAGAATAATATGTGAAGTATGCAATCGTAAATGCAGCCCATAAAACACGTGTAACCGTTGTTATGTTGTGAGTCTGACCAATCATGAATGAGCTGTGTCGTCATTCAGAGCTCTTGCAGTCGCTCTGGGGAAACTTCAGAGGCTGCATCAGACGGCTGCTCGCAAATCACTCTCGCGGTAATTTGATGCATATGTCACGTTGACGTGGTGCCGGTTAAAGTCAACAAAATTAGATAGCTTCAAGTCCAGCACCGATTGGTCTTCGCAGAGTTGCATGAATTCGAACACACCTAATGATTTACTTGTTGCCATGTGACGCAGTCATGTGATCATTCAACCCCAAACAATCAAGATGCGGCCCGTGTAACGTTGCACAAACTTCACATTGGATTCCTTCAATGTCGACGCAAAATTTACTCTGAATTGGTGTCCAGCAGTGGAACACATGTTTCGGACCGTACACAGAACATCTATTTTTTACATGAGAGGTGTAATTATGGACAAGCAACTTTTAGAACACGGCATTGTGGACGGAGAGTGTTTTGAAATATATCTGGATTAATGTGGACAGCTTAAGTGCAGCTGAAATCAGTCTGTAATTACCGAAATGTGAAACACTGCACCTGGCAGCCAAAGCGGTAAGTGTTGTTGTGTGAGCCTCTTTTATTAGGTGAAATGTCCACAGGGGGGCGTCAAAAGCGAGTTGCGAAGTGAGTTGTTTTCAGCTGAACAGGTTGTAAAACAGTGAAGGGGAATGCGTATGATAATAACTTAAACCCCCAAAACAAACCCAAACCTAAACCTAACCATCAGTGGAGTAAACATGTAATGTTAGAGGGAAAGTGCAACCTCCGAATCGCACTCATCACTGATCATGCAAACGTTATTACTTCCTGTTTTAAAGCAGGATCCGAACCAGGTGTCCCACGCTGATTATGCAACGTGCATCTGACCGCAGCTGAAGGACATAAAAAAATATGACTTGATAATGTAATTTTGGTCAAATACAAGCTATTTTTATGGTCTAATAATGTACAACTTGCGTCAAATGGTTGCTGATATACTTAAATGAATATGACCAAAACGGTAAGCGCTAACAATTAGCTGTATTTAGAAAAATAAATAAAACCAGTCATTCATGATAGAAACTGTAATCCGCTATGTTGAAAGCAAGCGAGTCTTCACCACAATAGACTTTATGATAGTTAAAAGTCTGGCTACATGAGATAAATGGGTCTGTAGTTCATCATTTCTTCACCTCGTGTCAATCCAAGACATCCGAAACAGACTCCCACAAGATCTCGGTACAGTATTTGTCCACACTTATTAAACGTGACGAGCACAGAGCGTATTTCAGGAATCACAATACCATAAAATGAAGGAAAGCTCATTTTTTGGATTCATTTTGCATCTGCATTATTGTTTGGAGCAGATCTGAGGAGGCCGAGGGATTGTGGATTTTATGAGGACATGTTAATATCTAACATTGAGAAGAGATAAGATCCTCATTAGACTTAGCGATCGCGCCAGGGAGGTCTTATCGCCGTCTGAGGGGAGATTAGAGGAGAGCGCCGGCTTACACTTCACCGCCAGTCCCGCGTCTTTGTCAAGGGGTCAACTTAATTTTGTTCCTCTGATATTACAAACCTGTCGCAGATAAAGAGTAACTCTTTAATAGCTGCAGAGCAAAAGAGCATAAGTCACCGTTCTTCAGGAATTCAGCGACGGCTGACCAGAACTTTAGCTTAAAATGGACATTAGCGGCCACCTTTCTCCTAATATTTATGCACACCCAGAAATATCATATTTCACACTCATATTAGTCTGTTTTATGGGTCATTTTCTTTCAGGGTAAAGATAATTGTGGACATCAAATATAATTTAAGTTACATGAGCTGTAAAATGTCTGAAAAGTACAAATTCTGTGTGTATATTAATGATGTACATTAGTGAGTCACTTGCAGGAAACAGCACCATTTACTGTATGCTAATGCTATATTGAAACTTTTTTAGATTTCTCATATAATTTCATTTAAAAAGATTACTACTGAACTTATTATACAGTAAATGATAGACACTGGACACCCCAATATTCAGATCAGTAAACAAATAGGCCTTTTATCAATGACTAACTCTTAAATTATTCAGTCAACTATACTATACGCAAAACGCAATCATATTTCAACCCCATTCACATAGTTTATCATTTGAAAAGATAAATTCTGTGCCAATTTACTCCAAGCCTGATTTTTGGTGCAAATATTAGTTGCAAACAAACTTTTGAATTGGAACAAAGGATTCCTATGGAGCTATTCACACTGTGTCCGACAACTCACACATCCATAATCAAAAGAAAACTGACTGACCAATGAGATAAGTGCCTTTAGTCACATGTCCCGAGCTGCTGCAGTGACAAAATCCAGCATGTTGGTGGCACGAACTCACCAAAAGTTACTTTGAAAACCGACATTAAACACCTACAGAAGAACAGTGAGGCACAGTTATTATGGCAAGGAAGTGCAGAAAGAAATACAAATCGATGTTTTTTTTTTAAGTAGCATTGTGATTATGGAATTGTTTGACTAATATTTACTTGTTGTCCAGTAATGTACTGGGATATTTAATGTACTGGAATAAAATAAACCCGATCACACGAGAAGTCATTCATATAGTACGAGATGGAGAAATCGTATGACAATTTTCGTCCAGCCGATCTCCTATGCGTTCCTCGTCTTGCAGTAAACTCCAATATTTCCTTATATTTGGCTGCAAACCTAAACCTAACCTAACAATGAAGTCTAACAACTTGTCCAGGCCCTAAGCATAATCATACTAGTAATGTCATAAGCCCACTTGTGTTCAACGGAAGAAAGAGAAACTTCCAGGTTTTGAAAGTGTGTTAATGTGATTTTTCATAATTTTAACCCCTAACCCAAACCTCATACCTAAACCATAAATTTAAAATGTTTTTATTGGAAAATATGTTTTGTGTACCATTGAAAATTGGAAATGTCAGGGTTTAGAAGGAGATGAGGGAGGCGAATGTGATTGGTTGGTCTAAAACTCCAGATGTGTGGTCATGTCAGCAGTGTGGGAGACCCGGGTTCAGATCACATGTTGAGATCAGGAAGTAATCGTGTTTGCATAATCAGTGATGAGTGTGATTCAGAGGTTGAATTTTTCCCTCTAACATTACATGTTTACTCCACTGACGGTTAGGTTTAGGTTTAGGTTTGGGTTTGGGGTTGGGGGGGTTCAGTTTATAAAATATATAATTCCTCTTCTTTGAATTACAGCCTGTACAGCTAAAAACAACTTGCTTTTGACGCCCCCCTGTGGACATTTCACCCGGAAATGGAGCTCACACATGCCCATACATTTTGTGTTTCGGTAAGCACAGGCTGATTTCAGATAAAGAAAATTGAATTTACGGTTTCTGATTCCACTGTGAGATCAGTCTGGCGAAAAGTCCTTAAATCAACTAGTTTCATTTTTAGTGCAACAAATAACACAATTTCTATTTCAAAATTAATTTTGCACCAGTTTGGTTGCATGAAAAATGTTTCAGCATTGAATATCAATGCAAAAATGTAAAGAATGGCTTTACCTGGCAGATATCATTGCACCACATCACATTATTTGCAATATTGAAACTTTCTTTGAACCATGTGTTCACAAATACTTGTATTAAAAGCTTTATTTTCAAAGAGGGAAATGTCATAGGAATACACCTCCATGTGCTATTGGTCAAACAAAAAGATAGTCCCACCCCCCGACTCATGCCATTGGTTGAGTCAATGTTGTGTCGCGCTGGACGGGTCACTCAAAACAAACTGACACATTTTTATAGCACCGTGTTTACAGTTTAAGTGAAAATGAACCTACAAATGTCTCTGCATATTATGTTGTGATAGGAGAAAGTATTTTAATTTAGTTTAACAGTGTTAATTCTATACAATAATGTGATCATGTGATATACAGTAGTATTTGGTCACTGTTCAGCTCCATACGTGCATTTGACAAAAGCGTGGCGTCTCTAGTGGCGAGTCTCTTTTACTCCATGTTTACTAAAAAATAGCAGCTGCAAAATGTTATTGTATTATTCCATTCAGTATGTTGTTCTTCTTGATCTTCTGAAAACCAGTGATCTTTATAAAGCAAGATTTTCAAAGAGAAGTGAACAATTTCACTTGCAAAGTTGAGAAAGAGACCAAACCGCATTACTCTAGACATTAGAATCAAGAGCGATCAAAACTCCATTCAGACTCACTCTTTACATGGACAAACACTCTCAAACCTCAAAGACGTTCATATCAAGCTCAGTAGATTGATTTTGATTGATTTTAGAGATTATTCAAACGTTTGATATTTGGGCTAAAATAAACTGGGCTCTGGGAAATGTTCCAGAACTGGGGCATTTACCTGGAATATGTTGTCCTTTTGTGAGCTGTTCTCAAGAAACTGCCGGATCACAACAAACTCACAGTTGAGCACATACAACTTTGAAGTCTATTAGATGTCACGTGCTCTTTTGGCATTATTAAGCATATTTTGAATGTAAAATTACATTTTGATGTAGTTTGATACACACACACACACAGAGTGCATCATGAAGTCTGTTTTGTGTAGAACACATTGATCTTCAAACCTGATGCCGAGACTGCAGAGCAAGACATTAAACCCAACAAACATTTAATTAAGCAGTCAGACATGAGTCATTACTGGGACTTACACTCATACACAAGCAATGTGTCTGTTCGGAGTAAAAGACATACTTTACTGAGTTCGAGAGATATTTTAGATGAATAGTGGTGTATGGAAAATGCAACCAAACAAAACAAGCCAGACTCTGTTCAAAACTTTAATGCAATGGCATTCAGACATTTTTATGTGTGACTTAAGTGTCCACATTTTTTAGGGCCACTGTATTTAGTTCGCCGTTAAGATAAAGCTTCTCGAGTCTGTAATGCTGGTAAATCCAGAAGTAGGTCTCAGCTTAGAGAACTCTGAGCAGAGGACGGTTGTTTTCCTTCCAGAGTTTTCTTAATTAAACATGTACAGTGAAATCCCGTCAGACACAGTCAGGTGCGTAAGGTTGACCTGTTTTCCACAGAGAAACGCCACGGGATGATTTTAATGCGTTCACATCTGTTTGCTGCGCGTGTGCCATTGTGGTGTTCAAAGTCTGTCATTTTGAATATCGCCACTCATCTGTAACGGTTTGTTTAAAACCATCGTGTTGTTTTATCTCACAAGTGTGTCAGCCAGGATTTCTGTCAGGTATCTGAGATGTACAACAGTCGATCTATTCATCTCATAGACGTTTGCAACAACTCTCAGCTCTGGCAGTTTGACAGTTAACTGTAATATTTGTCTCTATTGAAACATTTATAAAAGTGGGACTACAATGTTCCTTTTACGGCCAGCAGGATTCTGTTCAGTGAATTCATCTTGGCAAGAATGAAAGTGATTTTTCAGGCTTTAAGTATGTTTCCATAGTTCTACCAGAAAATAAAAAAAGGTTCAAATACAAAAGTGAACAAATGTCCTTATAATGAAACATTAAACTGTTTTAATGTGACTCTGAATTGCACAGGCCCAACAATGTGCACAATAATTCTCATGACACACTGAAGGCAAACAGAACTGAACTGAAAATGTCTCTGTTTTGAGCCATGTGCACATACAAGTACTGTACCGCACAAATGGGCAATCTCTTCATTATATCATTGACATTTTCACAGAACGCTGCAAACTTTCCAGCAGAGGTGCGTTTCAGGACGAACGCAAACAATTCAACTCACTATTGTGCAGAAAACAAGTTTGTGTGCAGATTAAATGACGATTCCATAATGAAGAAAATTAACTTCATGGAGCGCCGTCTGGACCGCTGGCTTTTCCGTTTTTGTGGGCGAATGAAGAGGAGAATTCAATTATCAGAGTGTTTTGAATCGTGACTGTGCAGAAATAATTATCCCTGATGATTTCTGCATATGTTAATTAGATCTTTAGAGTCAATAGGACAACAACGTTAAACACAGATCTGAGAAAGGGTAAACAGGAAAACATCAAAGCAAAATCTGCAGTAAAACTAGTTCAAATGATGTCTATTCAGACTATTGAAAACTGGAGGGTTTATTAATGGTATCAAATGTAATATCATTGTACTCTGACACGTATCATGCTACTGAATGATTAAAACACTTTCCGCACACAAAACTACCACATGACTTCAGGAGACTTGGAATATATTGTACAAGTCACATGGACTGCTTTTCTGGTCCATTTTTGTCCATTTTATGTGGTCATTGTATGCTTTCACTGTATGGAGAAAAAAACTGAATTTAACATTCTGCTAAATATCTCCATTGGTGTCCATGGAAGACAGGAAGTCAAAGGTGTTTTGGAATGACACAAAATTACATTTTTGGATATAATCTTCCCTAAAGAAGGCCTGTATTCCAAACTGCATCAAACACATGCTGCTGAATGCCAATGAATGCCACTGATGTTATAATGTTCTTACAATAATTATTTACCCTTAGAAAACATGAATCTCTCTCTCTCTCTCTCTCTCTCTCTCTCTGTGTGTGTGTGTGTGTGTGTATCTCTCTCGCTCTCTCTCTCTGTGTCTAATGAGAGGTTTGGGCATCTGAGGGTTCCTCACATGGAGAGGGCGACTTATTGAGCTTTTTTTCTGTCTAATACTATCTTTTACTTTTATTTAAAAAAAAAAAAAAAGTCATTTTCACTTGTGTGGTTTACTAGTGGAGATTTGTTTTGGGAGATTTGTCCCTCTCCGTGGGGGTAGCGCCACCTGTTTCCCTTCGTCATGGCGTCAGGTGTGTTCCTGTGACTGGCGTGACTGTGGAGGATGTATTAATGGCTGTTGGAGAGGAGATCGGGTATGAGACTATTTCATCGGCTTCTCGTATGAACAAAGCTGTGGTGGTTTTTGTGAAGGAAGAGTTTCAAGTAAACCGCCTTATAAACAATGGAAATGTGGTAAGTGGAGAATTTCACCACTCGTTGCTCCAACAACTAAGGTAACCACGTCTAACGTGCCTCCATTTATACCGAATGATGAAATTGGAATGTCATGGAAAGTTTGCTTTGCTAGCACCTCCACTCGGCTGTAAAAATGAAGCATTAAACATGTAATGTCTTTCAGAACATGTCGTTGATGTTTTTGAATTAACCACATTTAGACATGTCTATTAGAGTGTTGCATGAAGGAAAGGCATAGATGATTTATGCTAATACTGGAAGCATGAAATTCTTTGAATGTGTGGATGTTGTTCATAAGAGACTAGCCTAGACTGGGACTAGTGGGGAGAACGCCGGGCCGAGTACTGCGGCCATCATGGCGAATGCCTCAGAGGACGTGCTGCCTCCAGTTGTTGAACAGGCTGAAAGCGTTATAGATAATGGTCAATATGAGGAAGTTGTTGCTGAAACAGAATTAAGTGAAAAGGGTGTAATGAACAATGATGTGAGTGACCAGGTAGATATGGTCAAGTGACAAGTGCTAATGTTGATACTTCAAAGGGTGAAGAAAGTTGAGATACAGAGACGAAAGATGACGGTACGCTTTCTGAGATTTCTGATATGGGGTCACAGATAGTGGGAGAGGTGCATACTTTACAAAGATTAATGACTTCCTAGATTTGACATTTGGTAAGATTGTTGATGTGACAGATTTTTTTCCGGATGGCGAGAAATGTATTGCGTCAGTGTTGTTGTTGGAAAGAAGGCCAGCTATGAGGCTTTGGATAAGAAGATGAGATTTATATTGAAGAAGATGGTAGCAAAATTACAAAAAGATAAATTTGTTTCTCAAAGATAGCAAAATGACTAAATCTCACATGGTGTTTTTTACCTTGTCTCTATCCACTCTATAATTCTGTTCTTATATGATGCTTTGAGGGTGGGTTCTCTAAATATGAATGGGGGAAGAGACGGGTACATTAGCAATGGTTTCAGAAACTCTTAAAATTAAAAATGTCTATGTTTTTCTTACAAGAGATGCATACTAATAAGGATAATAAAGTTGAATGGGGTATGTGGTGGGAAGGCAAGTTTATTTTGAGCCATGGGACACATAATAGTGCGGGAGTAGCTATTTTATTTTCTGCAGACATTTGAAATGTAGAAAAGATTGTTGAAGGTAAATTGTTACTAACACAAATTGAGTATGAGGGAACTATGTTTGTGTTTGTTAATGTTTATGCCTCCAATAATGGTCCAGAGCAGCAGGATCTTTTAATGAAATTAAGAAATGCCATCCAGAAGCACGATGATAGTGTGTGTCTTGTAATTGGAGGGGATTGGAATTGCACAACAGATTTCACAGTGGACAGAAATGGGGAAGAGCCTCATAGTCAATCACACTGTTAAAAATTATGCATGAATTTCAATTAATAGACATGTGGAAAACAAGAAATATAGGTGTGAGACAGTGTACAAGGTTGAAAATGTGTGACAATAGAATTTGTGGTGCAAGATTGGATAGGTCATGAAACAAATGTGGAACAATAGAGCAATTGATGCTTGTATTTCACCAAATGGTTTTTCAGACCACCATATCATCACTTTGTTTTTAAATGTTAAGAAGACACTAAGATCTAATTAGTACTGGCATTTGAATGTTAAATTATTACATGATGCTTTTTTGTTAAAGTTTTAAAGTGTTTTGGGGTAACTGGAAGTTGAAGAAGCTTTTATTTGTGAATCTTTGTCAATGGTAGGATGTGGGAATGGTGAATATAAGATTATTTTGTCAGATTTATGCTTTTCATACATCAACTATGGTTAAAACGACAGTAAAAACTTTGCAAAAGGACATTGAGTTGTTGGAAAAACAATCGTGTAACTAATAATGAACATTAATTTACACATGTACAATGTGACGTGTTAAAGAAGAAAAAACAAGAACTGAATAATTTTTTACAAGAGCAGACAAAAGGAGTGTTGATAAGGGCAAGTTCCCCGTCTATCGCTCACTTCGACACTGTCGAAGAAGCGACACTAGGGGTCTCTCTTGAGAGCCTTGCGCATCTCTGAACTTGAGAAAAGGCCAATGAGAAATTGGCAGACAGAATTTGCATGTCCCGCCCCCAGACATATGGGTATAAAGCGAGGAAAATGCATCTGTTCATTCAGAAATTTTCTTCGGAGCCGACCGGTTGTGTCATCAGCGAGCAGCGATTCACAAGACTGTTCATCTCATCTCTCAGAGCGTATGCTGTTGGATCTACGGCGCATATCAGCGGCTTTCTCCTTCTCTGCACGGCAGTGCAGCTTTGCCCCTGGGAACTTCGACAGCGCTCTCTAAAAGAGAAATACACAGTGGCGTTGAACGTCCTTTTTAGGACATGTATTTATAAAGATGCCCTTCCGCCCCTGTGTAGTTCCTGGATGCGGTCGAGTGCTCTCCGCTTCTGACGATCACAGAATCGGCCACGTGTGTCTGGGCCATGATCACACCGAGGCAGCGTTTGTGGATGGTTTGTGTTCTTACTGCGAGAACCTTACCATGGCAACGTTGCGGTCATGGCTTTCCTTCCTATAAAGGCCCACCCTGCATCGCTCCTTCTTCCCACGGGATTGAGGATGACCCGGCTGGTGATGGAGGCGATTTGGGATGGCCGTGGGCTCGGTTTCGCTGGGTACATCCCCAACATACGACGCTGTATTACCTGCTCCACCCCGCTGCTCCGACCCCCCAGGTACATCAAAAACAATTGTACCCTTAGTGCCCCTAGCATGGAGCTTGGATGCGTGACTTTACCGAATTGCACGGCCAAGTCCCTGCATGCGGAAATCGCGACTCTCTTACTCAAAGACGCGATAGAACCTGTCCCTCCAACTGAGTGGCTTACGACCATTCTTGGACTTGCGAGTTTTCAACTGGGCCTTACATAAACTCCCGTTCAAATGCTCACCCAAAGACATATCTTAACTTGCGTCCGGCATCTAGATTGGTTCGCAGCGTCAGTTACATATTGGCCGTTCTCCAAGAATTGATGGATTACCTTTAGACTTTCATCAACAATTCTGGGATATAATAGGACAAGATTTTTATGAAGTTTTGCTAGACTGCATTAGAAGCTAAACTCTTCCCATAAGTTGTCATAGAGCTGTCTTGTCTCTGCTTCCAAAGAAAGGAGACTTGGGACTTACTGGAAAACTGGAGACCAGTATCTTTTCTATGTTCTGAATATAATTTTATTCCAAATGTTTTTCAAATTTTATCATGTTAATTTTGGAGTTCTGTCACTAGATCAAGAAAACGCTTTTGATCGAGTTGATCAGGAATATCTTTTAATGTGTTAAAATATTTTGGGTTTGGTGACAGAGTTATATCCTATATTCAGTTTTGAATTGTAATGTTTCTGTTATGGTCAAAGCAGGTGGTGGAATAAGTGAACCTGTGTCGAGAGGCATTAGGCAAGGATGTCCACTTTCCAAGCAATTATATAGTTTGGTTATTGAACCTTTGTTGTGCAGATTGAGGAGGAATCTTAAAGGAGTTGCAATTCCTAATTTAAATTATAATTTTAAATGATTTTTATCAGCATATGCATATGATATAACTGGTTTTATTACAAGTCAAGATGATATTACAACTTTAAATCAAACTATTGGAATGTATGAAAAATCCTCTTCTGCTAGAGTTAATTGGTCTTTAAGCGAAGGGTTTATTATTGGTAGGTGGGAAGGTACTGGGTTTCCTCAACTACTGGGTGGGTTACGGAGACAGGATGGATTGAAAACATTAGGTGTTTTTTGGCGGAATGACCAATTTTAAAACAAAATTTGGAAGGGTCTGCTGGAGAAGGTGTCTGCTAAGTTTTCGAAATGGAAATGGATATTGCCACAATTAGCTACAAAATTCCCTGCTTACAAAAAACAAAATAGCTATGGAGCCACTTGAGGAACTTATTTCTAACATACAAAGGACATTTGTTAATTTTTTTGGAGCGAACAGCACTGGATCCATGCAGCGGTGGTGGTCAAGGCTTGGTGGGTGTGAGGAGTCGGATCCGGGTCTTTAGGATACAAGCAGTACAGAGATTTCTTTACAACGAGGATGTGGTATGGGCCAAAACTGCAAGTGCATTTCTGAAACAGGCAGGAGGATTTGGACTTGATAAACATCTGTTTTTAATGAAATTAGAGGAAGTAAGCTTGTCAGAGCTTCCACCTTATTACAAGTCTATTTTGCAGATATGGAGAACTGGTGGAGCGAGACATGGATGATAAAGGACATTGGACTCCAGAGGAACTGTTGTTTTTCAACCCAATGATCCAGACCAGATTGCTGTCCTCTGTAAGTGTGAGGAGATGTTTACTGTGGAATGGTGTTCAGAAACTTGGACCTCTCTTGGATGAGAGGGGCTGGAAATCCATTGAGGCACTTCAAGAACTGACGGGTTTAAAGTCCTTACACCTTGTTTCACAGTTGAAGGAAGAAATCTCGATTTTCGATTTTTCGATTCGAGGAAGGTGTAATATATTAAAATATATTTTAAATTATCAATAAATTGTTTATTGGGGAATGAAATAAATGTTTTTAATGTTTTAAATAAATGTGTTTATTGAATTATTTGACTGGAACAGCTAAACTAGCAATCTGGTAAACAAGAAAGAACAAAGGTCTACAACTTGCTACAATAGATCCTGAAGTGATGTTTAGGTAGAGGCAAGACAGAAAATTGATTTAGCTTATTATAGACTTACAAATAATGTGCTGTTCTTCTGTGATGTATGGTGTATTAGTGAGGTACTGTGTACAGTCCAAAATGATCATACCTTTTATCATTAATTAATTATGTGAATTTTTAAAGTAATTTATTTTTTACTTTATTTTTTATTTTATTTTAAGGAATTTATTTTTGTCAGTAATGTAATGTGATGTAAGTTTTATAGAGTAATAAAGTGCTTGTTAAACCTCTCTCTCCCTCACTCTCTCTCTCTCTCTCTCTCTCTCTCTCCTCTCTCTCTCTCTCTCTCTCTCTCTCCCTCACTCTCTCTCTCCCTCACTCTCTCTCTCTCTCCCCCTCACTCTCTCTCTCTCTCCCTCACTCTCTCTCTCTCTCTCTCTCCCTCACTCTCTCTCTCTCTCTCTCTCTCTCTCTCTCTCTGTGCATGTGCGAGCGATTGCGGAGCGAGTGAGAAGCGTGTGGTGAGTTTGAGTGTGATTTCTAACTTTTTCTGTAGTTTGTTTGTTTGTGTTTTTTGTGTGTTATTTTGGTGTAAAAGAGCAGTTTTCTTTAGAGAAAGTTGTGGGAGTGCTCCCGGCGTCTTTTTTTGCCGGGAAGCATGGCTGCTTCAGGTGTTACGAGTAGTGATGGGCTAACTCGGCGTCATGGGATTAAGATTTTGGGTAAATGCAGTGTAGAGGAATGCGCTTTAGCGGTTGACAATGTAGTTGGTTGCAACGCTATTGTTTCTGCTTCTAAAATGAACAACGCGATTGTTCTATTTTTAAACACGATCGAAAAAGCTAATGAAGCTGTTCAAACGGGAGTCGTGATTAATGATACTCTTACACCTGTACTTCCTCTTAGTAGTCCTTCCAGAAAGATTGTTTTGTCAAATGTTCCTCCTTTTGTTTCTGATGCAAGTATCGCTAAAGCATTGTCTGCTTTTGGTAAGATAGTCTCTCCCTTTAGGAAAATTGCCCTTAGCTGTAAATCACCCTTGCTGAAACATGTAGTATCTTTTCGGAGACAGGTCTACATGATTCTGAAAAACAATGCTGACGAGCTGAACCTGTCTTTTAATGTTAAAGTCGAGGATTTTAGCTACACTGTTTATGCAACGTCTGAAAGCATAATGAAATGATTTGGCTGTGGCAAAATTGGCCATCTTATACGTGCATGTGCTGATAAAGCGGATGAAAATGCGACTGTACAGACAAACTCTCAGAGTAATGTTGCTGAAGCTGTGTCTGTCACAGAGGATGTTGTGGCTCCTGCTGCTGTCGAGTCAGGTGCTGGTGGGTCGGTTGGGAATAAACCCACTATGGCTGAGGTTACTGCGGGTGGTTTCTCTGTACCTGGTCTCATGGTTTATGAGACGGGTAATCTAAGCTGTGATATCACTGTAACTAGAGATAAAATGACACCTACTGATAAACAGGTCAGTGAGGGTGTTGGTGAATTGGAGATGGAAACAGAATCAATCTTCAAAGTCCCTATTAAAAGGAAAAAAGTCTATCAGAGCAAAGACATTAAACAAGTAAAAAAAGACAAAACTGAGGCTGAAAGCTTAGTCTCCGATAATGACAGTGATTCCACGGATTCCAGTATTTCTGATGGTTCTTATCTTTCATCGCAAACTGAAAATGAAAATCAGACAATAGTATATAAAGTTGAGGAAATTAGCAAATTTTTGAAAGAAACAAAAGGTCTACCTGGAGTTCAAGTTGAAGATTACTTCCCTGATCGCTCAACTTTTATTAATGATGCTAAAATTCTAATGAAAGAAGGAGCTTTTGTAGATAAAGAAGTTTACCGTCTCAGAAAAATTGTGAGTAAACTGAGAAAGCAAAGCCTTAATGATGAAAAACAAGATATGCTGTAACTTATTTTTTCTGGTAGAAATATTAGCCTTGCTGACTGTTTCTTTTAATTACTTAAGCCCATGTCTTTTTAAAACATCATTTTTTATGAGAGATTTTAAAATCGGAACCCTCAATTTAAATGGTGCTAGAGACGTTCAGAAGAGAATGTGTTTGTTTGAATTTATAAAACAAAAACATTTTGATGTTACCTTTGTTCAAGAATCGCATAGTGACTTAAAAAATGAGGTAGACTGGAAAAAAGAATGGGATGGGCAAATTATTTTGAGTCATATGTCTTCTAATAGTGGAGGAGTAGCTGTTCTGTTTTCAAAGAAATCATTACCAATTTCTTATGAAATAGAAGAAATAGTTAAAGGCCGTTTTTTAAAAGTTAAAGCCAAGTTTGAAAACACTATAATGAATTTTTTAAATATTTATGCTCCCACAAAAGGGGCTGAAAGAATAGCTTTTTTTGATGTAATTAGTGTTGTTATGAAAGATTTAAACCCAGATGAATTATTGTTCCTTGGTGGAGATTTTAACTGTACTGAAAATGATAAATTGGACAGGAATCACTTAGAGCCACATATTGCCTCACAAAAAGCTCTCACACAATTGATAAGAGCTTTTGATTTATGTGACATTTGGAAGAATGTGCATCACAACCACAGACAATATACTTGGGCACATTGTAGAGATAATCTCATTTCTATGGCAAGGCTGGATAGGCTTTATGTGTTTAATTATCAAGCAAATCTTGTTAGAGAATGTAAAATAATTCCAGTTGGTTTTTCAGATCACTGTTCTGTTGTCTGTAATATGTTTATTAATTCTGTGCATTTAAAGAGTGCTTATTGGCATTTTAATACATCTCTTTTAAATGATAAAAAGTTTATTGGAATTTTTAATTTGTTTTGGGAAAATTTTAAGAAACAAAAACAGTTTTATACTTCTTTGCAACAATGGTGGGATTGTGGAAAGGTCCACATTAAACAGTTGTGTCAAGAGTATGCTCTTAATGTCACTAAAGAAATGGCTCAGTCAATGAAAAAGCTAGAAAATGAAATCATAGAACTTTTGAGTACAGCTTCTACAGGTGATGGTGATTGTTTTGAAAGCAGCAAATCCAAAAAGAATTGCTTGCAGACTTATTGGGTATGAAAGCTCAAGGAGCGTTAATCCGTTCCCGTTTTCAAAACATTTCACAAATGGATGCACCATCTAAATTTTTTTTCAATTTAGAAAGAAAGAATGGCCAAAGTCGCATCATTCATTCATTACGCTCTGATACAGGGAAAGAGCTTACTGAGCCTAGTGAAATACGCAAACATGCTGTTGTTTTCTACTCAAACCTGTACAAATGTAAATTGTCTCAAAGAGAAGATGATGACTTCACTTTTCTTAATGATCTTCCAAAGATTGATGAAGAGTCCAATTCTATGCTTGAACAATCTCTGTCACAAAATGAATTATACACTGCTATGATGAGTATGGAAAATGGAAAGACTCCTGGCATTGACGGGATTCCTGTTGATTTTTATAAAATTTTATGGCCAGTGATTGGTGAAGATTTCTTTTTGGTTTTTAATGACAGTTTGAATAAAGGATTGTTACCGTTAAGTTGTAGAAGAGCTGTTATTACTTTATTGCCTAAGAAGGGAGATCTCCAAAACATAAGTAACTGGAGACCGATTTCTCTTTTATGTACAGATTATAAAATTGTGTCAAAGGCTCTAGCTTCAAGGTTAAGTCAAGTTCTGAGTCAAGTTATACATTCCGATCAGAATTATTGTATACCCAATAGGTCAATCTCTGACAACATATCATTGGTCAGAGATGTTCTAGAGGTTTCAAGGTTATTTGGTGTTAATGGTGGTCTAATTTCGTTGGACCAGGAAAAAGCCTTTGACCGTGTAGAACATGCATATTTGAGAGATGTTTTAGAAGCTTTTGGTTTTAGTCAGAGTTTTATAAATATGATTGAGGCCATGTATCGTGACATTGAGAGTATACTCAAAGTCAATGGTGGTTTGAGTGCTCCTTTTGAAATTCAAAGGGGAGTTAGACAGGGATGTGCCATGTCGGGAATGCTATACTCACTGGCCATTGAACCTCTGCTTCATAAGTTAAGAACTGAGCTGAGTGGTTTTACTATTCCACACTGTAATGTCACGTTGCAACTTTCTGCTTATGCTGACGATGTAGTTGTTTTTATATCTAGTGCTGATGATATTGAAAAATTAGAGATTATTGTTAACCGTTTTAAAATTATTTCTTCTGCAAAAGTTAACTGGGGAAAAAGTCAGGCCCTTTTAATGGGTAATTTGAGTAGAGAAACTCCCAGTTTACCTGGAGGTTTAATCTGGAAGAAAGACGGATTTAAATATCTTGGTATTTTCTTAGGTAATGAGGATTTTGTTCAAAAGAATTGGGATTGTATGTTAGAAAAATTCAAAGGGCTTTTACAGAAATGGAAATGGCTACTTCCCAAAATGTCGTATCGAGGTCGTACGCTTATAATTAACAATCTGGTGGGGTCCTCGTTATGGCATAAACTTGCTTGTGTTGATCGTCCTGTTGGACTTTTGCCTAAGCTTCAAGGAGAAATGGTTAATTTCTTCTGGGACAATTTGCACTGGACACCCCAAAGTGTTCTTTTCCTGCCAAGGGATGAAGGAGGTCAAGGCTTGGTAAATCTCGTCAGCAGAGGAGCGACTTATCGGCTACAGTTCATTCAGCGTCTATTGATGGGACCTCAGAATTTAGTGTGGAGACCATTAGCACAAACTATTTTAGGTGGAGTGAACGAAATGGGACTTCATGCTGCTCTTTTCTTAACGGATAATACTCTTCTGAATTTTACTGGACTACCTTCTTTTTACAAAAGTCTTTTTAAAGCGTGGAGACTTTTTAAAAATAAATGGACAGAGTCAGCTACATCTCTTTTCTGGTTGCTTGAGGAACCTGTGGTGTTTGAGAGTCGCCTTGATGTGTCAGGAGATGACTTGCCAGGGCTAAAAGACTTGCTTGTGTCAAAGAAATTACTACAATTGAAAGATATCATTGACAAAGCAGGACCTGAACTAAAAAATGCAGAAACTGTTGCTATACATCTGGACATAAGATCAGTGAGATTTGTCAGAAAGTTTCTGAACAAACTGGACTTGAAATTAAACCCCAAGGAAAGAGCTTTACTCGGGAGATACAGTATGGGTGACATTTCCCCTGACGTTAATGACTTTTTTCCAGACATCAGAATTACACCTGATCTTGAAAACACCTCGTATAACAGCCTACTGTTGTGTTTAAATAAAAATGAAAATGTAGATTTTTGTACAGTTAAAGGAAAGGTGATATACAGATGTATGGTGAAGATAATAAATAAACATGCGTTAAAAGACAGAGTTGACACAGTATGGAGAGACAAGCTGGGAATGATAGAGGAAATTAAACCAGAGTGGAGAGTACTATACAAACCACCATTGACTAAAAGAGCAGGAGATCTCCAGTGGAGGATCTTACATGGTGCAATCGCTGTTAACGCTTTTGTGACGAAACTGAATCCCACTGTAAATGATTATTGTCCTTTCTGTTCAGAGAGAGAAACAATATTCCATTGTTTTATGAATTGTGACAGACTTTCTCCTCTGTTTGATCTTTTAGAATTTTTATTTTCTTTATTAGGGATTTGTTTTACAAAGCAATGTTTTATACTTGGCTTTAAGTATAGTAGACTACAGAAATATAAGTGTCAGTTAATGAATTTTATTGTTGGTCAAGCCAAATTAGCGATTTATATCTCCAGAAGGAATGAAATAGAACAGAGGAATGCACAACAACTTGTATCAGTTTTTAAGAATATGTTTAAATCAAGAATTCTTGTTGATTTTAATTATTACAAAATGATGAATGCAATCAATGGTTTTGAGATTGAATGGTGTTGTGATGTTGGTATGTGTTCCGTACTAAATGAGGAGTTATTTTTTATACGTGAATTAAGGTAGCTAAAATCATGTAGTGTTTTTTGTTTGTTTTCTTGTTTGTTGTTTGGCTTTGAAATAACAGTTTTTTTTTTAATAAAGTGTTTTAAAACTCAAAAACTCTCTCTCTCTTCCTCACTCTCTCTCTCTCTCTGTAATGAGAGAGAATAATGTTAATAATGACAATGTGCAACCTGGATGCAGTGCTGCTCCAGATAGAACTGAGAATGAAACTACTGATGTTATTGATGACAATGAGAAACAGACAGGTGTTGAAAATGTACGTGAGGTCAATGATGAAGCATAGGCAGGAGGCTCAGAGGAAGAAATGGATGAGGAATTGGATAACTTGTCTCAGTGTACTGATGATGGAATGAAAGACAGTGAGGAGTGGTTAGAAAAAATGGATGAAAGAGACTTGTATACTGTTGACCAAATTAATTCCTTTCTTGATGCAACCAAAGGAAACGCAGGAGTAGAAATATAGGATTTTTTCCCTGATAGTGAAAAATGTGTTGCTTCTGTGATGAAGGCTAGGAAAGTGAGCAGTAATGAGGAACTCTCACAGCAAAAGAGGTATCGCCTTAAAAAACATATAACCTCGATAAGACAAGGTAAAAAGAAAGGAAAGGGAGGACCAACGAGGGGAAAGACATAAGAAATCATGTTGTTAAACAAAGCTCACGTCTACCTTTCCTGCTTTCTTTTTCTCCTTATTTTCCTCATGAAGGGCATGCGGGTGGGACCCCTAAATGTGAATGGAATGAGGGATGGGAGGAAAAATAATGTATTATCGGAATTAATTCTTATAAAAAATGTAAGTGTTGTTTTTTTACAAGAAACTCATAGTGACCAAAGTAATGAAGTTGACTGGGATTTATGGTGGAAAGGAGAGAAAGCTCTTAGTCATGGTACTAGTTTAAGTGCTGGAGTGGCAGTGTGGTTTCCCCTGTGATAAAAGCAAAAATCATTTCTAAAAAAGGAAGATGTTTAATTGTAAGGGCTGAAATAAGTAATCTACATTTTCTGTTTGTTAATATTTACACACCAAATATAGGAGCAGATAGAGTACAGCTCTTTAAAAAATTAGAACTCTTTCTAAAACAGCAGCAAGATGATGATTTTATTATTATGGGTGGTGATTGGAATTGTACCTTAAATTTTACTCTAGACAGAAATGGGGAGGAACAGCATGCACAATCATCTTTCTGGTTAGACAGTATAATTGAAAGTTTGCATTTCTCAGATGTGTGGAGGGAATACAACCCTACAACACGTCAGTACACATGGGTGAAAGTCACTAATAGTAGAGTTTTTGCTGCACGGTTAGATAGGATTTATGTATCACAAAATGTGAGAAATAGAATTCTAAAAACTGCTATAATACCAACATCGATTTCTGATCATAAACTCATCACAGTAGAATGCGCATTAGATAGAATAAACCGTAAAAGCTGCTACTGGCATTTTAATATTAAATTATTAGAAGACAAACATTTCTGTGAATATTTTAATGGCTTTTGGGAGACCTGGAAAAGAGAGAAGAATTATTATGAAGATATTACTCAGTGGTGGGAGGTTGGAAAAGTGCATATAAGGAATTTTTGTCAGCAATATACATCTCATTCCTCGTTGGTTTTAAAGAATACATTAGATTGGCTAGAAAAAGAAGTTATGGAGATTGAAAAAGACATGATTGAAAGTGAACCTACAAGTTTAAAGGGTAACTAAACCCCTGCTCAGAGTCTGACTCCACCCACTAGCAATATTTGAAAAATGCTGGAAAAGTGGGCAGACCCCAGCGGGGATAGAGGGGACGAACCGAGGGTGGGGCTGAGCGGGGGGGCGTGCACCTGAGACCCGTAGTGACGGATTAATTGACAGCTGCTGTCAGACTCTAAAATGGAGAGTGACTGGAGTGACGCAAGTAGCTTTGCCACGGAGCGGTCTTTTGAAGTCGAGGACTTTTCTACCCCACCTTCACCTGAAGTGGAGGAGGTTGAATTGTCTGTGGACACAGGGCCGGAGCCATATCAATTCGAGCCGCTGGCTCAAACTGCGGTTTTAACTCCCGCATCGCGATCGGCATCCGATGATGCTAGCGAAGCAGCCGCTTTTTTAATTTGGAGCGTAAAGCTGGGAAAGAAAAATTAATGTTCTGCTTAAAAGACACTAATGGACATGACACCTCAGACCCGGTAGGTATGAGAGGAATTGCTGTTGGATTTTATTCTGAACTATATGCTGCTGAAAATGCAGATGAACAATGCAGAAATTAACTGTTGCAAGATCTTCCAAATATAACCCAAAGAGACTTTTTCTAGAAACGGATCTTAACTTTGAGGAAGTTACCACCGCGGTCATGGGACTCTCCTCAGGCCGTGCGCCAGGACTGGATGGATTACCTTCTGATTTTTATAAGTTTTTTTGGAACATTATTGGAAAAGACTTGTTTGAAGTACTTCAAAATTGTCTAAGTAAAGGAACCCTTCCTACAAGCTGTCAGCGTGCAGTTTTAACGCTGCTCCCCAAAAAAGGAGATTTGACACTATTGAAGAACTGGAGACCGGTGGCAATTTTGTGTTCGGACTATAACATTTTCTCTAAAGTTCTAGCAAATAGATTAAATGGTGTAATGCATGGAATTGTTCACAAAGATCAGTCCTACTGTATTAAAAATAGATGTATTTCTGCTAATCTACATTTAGTGCGGGATGTTATAGATTTTGCTGTCATAAATGGCACTAATGTTGGCTTTTTGTCCTTAGACCAGGAAAAGGCCTTTGACAGGGTTGATCACATTTTTCTTTTTAAGACGTTAAAAGCTTTTGGTTTTGGGGACAACTTTATTTCTATGGTAAAAATGTTATATACTAAAGTTCTCTGATAAAAGTACAGAGGGGAATTAGGCAAGGTTGCCCTCTGTTTGGTCTTCTTTATAATATAGCAATTGAGCCTCTGTTGTGCAGACTGAGAAAAGAGTTAAAAGGGTTGAATGTCAATGCATCTTTTTTTCAGCAACCTATCAAACTTTCTACTTATGCAGATGATGTTACTGTTTTAATTAGAGATTAAAATGATGTCAAATTGTTAGAAAAGGCGTTAGAGTGTTATAATAAAGCATGTTCAGCAAAAGTCAACTGGGGCAAAAGCGAGGCTCTGTGGTGTGGTCAAAAACCTCAAAGTCCATTACTACCAGGTGAATTAAAATGGGGGAGGGCAGGTTTTAAATATTTAGGAGTCTTTTTAGGGACTGAAGAATTTAGGAAAAAAAACTGGGAGGGTTTAGTGGAAAAATTGTGTGCAAGGTTGTCTTACTGGAAATGGGTGCTACCCCAGCTGTCCTACAGGGGTAGAGTGCTTGTCTGTAACAACTTAGCTGCAGCATCCTTGTGGCACAGAATGAGGATTTTGGAACCGCCTGAAGATTTAGTAAGAAGATTACAAAAGTGCCTGGTGGATTTCTTCTGGTCGGGACAGCACTGGTTGAAGGCATCGGTGCTGTATCTACCTATACAAGAGGGAGGACAAGGACTAATAGACATAAGATCCAGAGTCAAAGCCTTCAGACTCCAGACCGTGGAAAAACTTCTGTATGGGGAAGATGTGAGCTGGGCAGGAGTCGCCTGCACCCTGTTGAGGAGAGCGGGAAATATGGGACTAGACCGCCATTTATTCCTCATGGACATAAACAAGATAGACCTGTCTGGACTAACAGTTTTCTATAGGTCAATTTTAACAGCTTGGACAGTTTGCAGAGTATCTCGAGAACAAAATGGTGTGCAGAGAATGTGGGTGGAAGAAGAACTGATTCTTTTCAATCCTGCATTGGACTTGAATATTTTAAATTCAATATCTTTAAGAAATACTCTAAAGACTGCAAAGTTATTGAAAGTTGGACAATTTTTATCTTTGAAAGGATGGATATCTGCTGACATTTTGGCTGAAAAACTGGGTATAAGATCAATTCGGCTGGCCCAGAACATACTGACTCAGTTAAGTAAAGCCCTACCTTTGGATTACAGACGGTCTCTTGAAACACACGATGATGAAGAAGATTTTTTTCCTTCCCAGAGGTGTCTATCTCTGCAGAGAATGGATTATGGAATGAATCTGAGGGCGGACTGTTGTCTTTCGAGACCCCCCAACTTGGTGTCTTCAGTAATGTTGGGAAAAAAGCTCTTTATGTACTGTGTGTAAAAGTTTTATATCTTCAAATGTTGGACAGTGTAAAGGGGTCTAAATGGCAGGAAGTGTTTGGAGCAGGCGCTTCCCCTAAAGGTAGCTGGCGGTCCCTGTACAAGCCTCCTACTGAGAAAAGGACTGGAGATCTTCAGTGGAGAATTGAGCATGGCATAATAGCTACTAACAGACACAGAGCACACCTTGATCCAGAGCTAGGGGAGGGCTGCCCTTTTTGTGGGGCGCAGGAAACAGTTTTCCATTTGTTTTTTAATTGTGCGAGATTACAGATACTATTTTCTGAATTAGAGAAGTGGTGCCAAACGTTGGGCATCGTTTTGAAACCACTGATTTTTATTTATGGGCCAAAATATTAGAAGTAATAAGGAAGTAATTGTTTTACTAAACATTTTATTTGGACAGGCAAATATGGCCATATGGGTGTCGCGTACAGGAAAACTGAATGACACTGGGTCAACTGATGTTTTAGCAATTTTGAAAGGATTGATAAAAACATATGTTAAATAGAGTATGCTTATTATAAACTAGTTGATAATCTTGAGACTTTCAAATATAAATGGGAAGTTAATCAATGTGTGTGTGAAGTTGATACTGATGGTAATTTGCAAATTAATGTCTAAGGTGTTTAAGTGATGCACGTGTGTAGGTGTGTATATATGTATGTATGTAGGTATATACTAGTGTGTGTGTATATATATATGCATTTTTGTCATTTTAAATGTGTATTTTTATTACCTATGGTATAGTGTTATATTTATAGCTATGGTATCTTTGTCTTTTTTCTAGTTTTAAAAAAAAATCTTAGATTATTAATTTATAACTGTTAAATAAAAGAGACCCTAAAAGTCAAGTCAAAGTGTGTCTCTCTCTCTCTCTCTCTCTCTCTCTCTCTCTCTCTCTCGCTCTCTCTCTCTCTCTCAGGTTTGTTTGATTGCATATAAATGTGATACCATCCTCTGGTAAAAACAAACAGCTGAAAGATTCAGAAGGTGCAATCACCTGAACATCCACACTGCTATATTACTTGATAGACTAACAATGAAAAATGAAAGAAACAGTTCACCCAGAAATTACAATTCTAAAATAAATGTACTCACCCTCATGACGTTCCAAACCTGAATAATTGTTATTCCACAAAAGTAGAACTTTTGAATAATGAACTGGTGGATATTTTCCATACAGCTAAGATGAATGGAGGCTGGGGCTGCTTCAGAAATGATAAAAAGCAGTGAATCTGTGTGAGTCTGTTTGTCACACAAAGCTGTCATATGACTTCAGAAGACTTTAAATATAGCACATGAGTCGTATGGAATACATTTCTGTATGTTTACATCAATTTGAATGCATGAAAGCTTCAGTCCTCATTCATTATTGCATGGGAAAGTTCAACCAGCGTATCCTTTGTAAAATGTGTTCTTTTGTCTTCCACAGTAGAAAGAAAGCTGGTGTGTTTAGAACATGATGAGAGAATTTTCATTTTGGGATGAAAATGCGTTTGCCGTTGAAAGAGAGAGAGGGAGCGTAATGTGCGGTGTGAAATGATCCGCTGATAAATGCAACTCTACAATCAATTCCCTGAAGAAAGCTGAGAGACAGACGGTGTGAGCACTGCAGTTTTATTGGAGAGACAGGTGGACTGCACATCAGTCTTGACTGTTTGAAGCTCACAGTAAATTGAAGGGTGTAAATCGTGTCTGAAGGCCGCTCGCAGCTCGCTCTGTCCACTCAAGCACCTGTGTACAAACTCCAGAATTACTACAGTAAACTCCAAACTAAGAGAGCCCTGACAAGAAACAACAACAACAGGAGATTTCACAAATGTGACTTACCATCATGATGCTAGGATGATGTAGGAGGTTGGTAAGGTGATGCTATGCTTTTACTGGTTTAGGTCAGAAAAGCCCCACCCCAATGCCAAAAGATATAGTGTTTTCATAGCGGTTGTTCTGAGTGGTTGCCAGGGCGTTGCTAGGTGTTTTCTTGGGTGTTCTTGGTGGTTGCTATGGCAACTATAGGTGGGTGCTCTGGGTGATGAAAAGAGTTACTCCCAGGTCTCTCTGAGATTCTATCGAACTGGATTTGAATTCTTTCTCTTCATCTCTGACATTATGTCAAATGAATGTATGTGATCATTAATCAGTGTGATCTCTATAACATCTGTGAAACATCAACACACAACACAATATATGATAGCACATTATAGAGATGAATTTAACAGTCTCGTGTGCTCCACAAATCAGCGTTGAAGGTGCTCGTTCTCTCTGTGGGGGTTTTAAAACCATTCTGTGAGTTTGAAATGAGAATATGTTTCTGGAAAACCCTCATGTGAGTGTTTATCTGCACACAGATCACCAGACCTATTCAAATGAACAAAATGACAATAAAATGAATGATTGATGAAAGAGGTGA
>NC_068276.1:2860043-2932543 GCF_025860055.1 Xyrauchen texanus
ATCTTAATCTATATTATAAATATATATATATCTATTTGTAGTGTTCCCGATGGAACCCAGAGACTGTAAGAAATAATCTCTGTTCTTCAGGCGGTTCAGCTGTCTCGAGAAAGACTGTCTGTAAAGTGAGATACACATCCGTTCTCCTGAAGAGAAAGCTGAACGTCTCCACACGATTGTTGGACAGTGACAGTGACGTATCACCCCAAACACTCGTATTGATCCAAACTCCAGAAGCACTCTCTACAGCACAGCTCATTAACATAGCACATGCAAAAATAACAGCTATTAACCACTATAAATTCAAACAACAACAAATACATTGAAATACTTCAGCTAAGAAATCAAATATATAATAGCATGAATGATATTAGCACTGAGTGTTTGTGAACTGAGACTGGGCCGATGATTTCATGTTCTGCATGAGTCTCGACGGGGAGAATAAATGTTCAAATGATATTTGATGTGTGTTTGTGCAACATGAATATAAAGGTGGAAACTTCTAGTGTTTATTGCGATTTAGAGGAATTTCTGTAATGTTGTAGTTTGACCCCAAACACAGCACTCAACAGCGGTATAAAAGTGAATTTAAGTGAATTTGCTGACTGTGTGAACTGCCATTTATTTCACATGCACTTATTCAGAAAACACTTTTCCTGTGCTCAACTGGAATTTAAGAACACTTTTGAAGGATGGATGTTCAGACAGACGGATGGGGACAAGAGGGAGAGACAAACAGCGTCTATCAGTTTTTCTCTGTCTCCGAGTTCCAGTTGTGTCCGGTGCGATGGGGCTGGAACGCTGCGGAAACTCTGACACCTGAAATCTGCCCATCGTAGAGGCCATTTATCACTTTAATAAGAGCTGTCACGTTTGTGAAAGAAAGAGCCGCCCGGCCGAGAGGACCTTCTCGCGTGTTTTTTCTCCCAGTCTGGCCTGCTATCTGAGCACAATGAGCATCTAATGGGGTTTAACGCATGGCACTGGAGGTGCCCAAAACCGTTTCACTTTGACGACAATAATTCTGGCTTTTGATAAGAAACGGCAATATTACACATTTGAATTTGCTGACTTGAGTTTTCTATATCCTGTAATATGTATTCATGAGCTCAAGTTGAGAAAGGAGAAAAAATCTAAATGATTTTACACAGTAAGTTCTTTAATGGAAGTTTGGACTTCCTCCAGATGGTCCCCACAGCGCTCCCAATGGAGTCTTTCTTCAAGTGACAACAATCCTTTACATCCCAAATATCCAGCGGCAGAAGAGTGCAACAGTGAGCTCAAGTTTTCAAGCAGGAAAGTCCTTCATTAAAGAGTTCTTAGACTTGAACTGAACCAAACAACTCTGAGGTGAATCACGACCAGGGACGAAAGATCGAATGTTTTTCATTCCGGTTTGTTCTGAGCAAAAACTGTATTTTTTCGTTCCTGTTCAGAAGTTCTACAGCCAACATGAAGTGTGTAGTTCCAAAAACGTACTGCAATGGACCCTTTGGTCTTTGGTTTCATGAACAAATGATCAGAACAGCATTAACCAGATTTAAAAATAACGCTTTCACTCCGGAACTATTGAAAATCACTTTCTTCCAGTTTTCTGTTACATTCTGCTAAACATTTCATTTGTTTTTGTTCCTGAACTGTTTTAGTCCCTGATCACAACATTACAAACACAAAGACTGTGTACTCACGAGGGAATGAATGCACTACCGTCTCGTGAAGCATTGCGATGACGTAATCGAAGCAGAAACGTCAGTGAAACATCAGTACCATATAAAAACATTGATTTACAGGTATCGATTCATTATTATTGATTATTGAAGTACAGTATAAAAACAATATATTTCAAGTTTAATGCAAAATACATAACATTTTTTGTAGTATGTTCAGATATTGTTTATGTTCTCATTTGAACGCATGTCACTGATCGTATGCCTTCATAAGAGTTGGATAGTGACGCACTGGTCGCATGAACTACTTTTATGGTACTTTTGGGTCTTTTTTAAGCTTTAAAGTGAGTCAGTATCTCATTGTTTACGTTGCCATGGTAACAGCGATTGGTGGATCTCTCTTCAGGATTATGGGTAGTGTAAGCTTTTAAAAAATGACACTGACTTGCAGTTTCGACAGAAGCTTCAGTTTCACCCCAAACGACAGACTAAACAAATCTAAGACTAACTACACACACCAATATATTAACAATAGACTTTATGATTTTAAAACAGAACCCCAATTACTTCAAACACAAAATGCATTGTAAGGTGTGTGCTGTGCCTGAGGCCATTCCTCATGTCACATCGTGTGTGACTGCAACAGTTGTGACAGCACGCGTCTATCTGCGTCAACTCCAACTGTATGAAGTACCATGTGCCAGCGACACAGCAATATCACACACACATCCAGAGTGGGCACATTTCACCTGCTGTGGGCATTATCTACAGTCACGTGCCGGCAGACGGGAAGCACCTTCTATAAAAGCAGTGTGCTTTTAAGTCCCATGACAAGAGAAAACTATTAGATATGTTTGATGAACTAATATTTAACATTAAATGAACCATTTTAAACACATGGTCATGTGGTATGACGTCCCACCTCAGAGGTCTTGAACTATATCCAATAATTACAATCATACAAAAACAGCACTATTTCTGCCAAAGACTGTTATGGCAGAAGTACTACGAGTAGTATGGGTAGTGTGCAATTACAACACAGCCCATTTATGTGAAGATGCACCCTTCCCGGTTTGCTTAATATCTTTTTCAGTTTTCAGTTGAATTATGAATTATTCTTCATGTCATCAACATTGTTCAGAGGGTTGTTAGCAAACAGCTCAATGATTAGCCTACTAGCTTAGCCTGCAGTTGCCTGTCGAGGTCCTTCCTCTTATGATGTGAGGATGAGATGCAAAGAGAAGATAATCAAAGTATTTGATAAATGGAATATCCTTTGATAACTCAAGCATCACTTCTAAGCAGCGGCATGACCTCACCACACTGAAGAGATCTGTTCTTATACTGTTGAAACTTGATTACTTTATTCCTAATGAATCTTAAATAAAGCATGATGCACTGCTGAATTGAATCTGTTGTGTACGGGAACAGAGCCGTTCAGCTGAGATGTCAGTTCGATCCCAGAAGGCTAAAGGCCTCGATATACTATACTTCCTACGAAATCGAAGAACGAACGGGTGTGATGTCATTTAGAACAAAATCTGGCCAGAAAGAAGGTGTTTTTGCATTCGTTTTGGTGGTTCGTAACAGCTCGCTGGGACTAAATGTAAGGAAAAATCAGAATCGTCTGCAAACACTTACTGCTATTGGTCCACGTCATCGGTAGGTGTGACCTGGAGCTCCACCTACCATGAGGCAGATGGCTAATTTAGTTTAGGTTGTTCAGTGAGTCAGAATCAGTCAACATGTACACATCGATGTGCAGAGTTATTTGTGAGTTGGTTCAAATGTACCTACATCAGTTTTTAGTTTCTTAAGGAATCAAATATTCTCAAATTATTTCAAGTGCCGTCATGCAGCAAAATGTGCCGTCGGTCATGTGCCGTCTGCAGCAAAAGCCATTCACACATCTGTCTAAAGTACGATATACCTCACTTATCATCATTGTTTTATCTTTGTTCTGCACATTAACACTTTTATACACTCATCTTTGCATTAGTATCAGGGTCATAATAAATTACAATAACAGAGTGTAACTGGCACATATTATGGCCGCATGTTAGCGCATTAGCATCATAAATTCATAATGTAAACAAGACAAATTAAACATTTTCTACTGCATATATTTTCATTTAAATCATCATTAAAACAGATTCTTTTATTGACCTCATGTGAATTCTACTCAGAATGAGGCATAAAGTCATTGATAACACATTTTTAAGGTTTTACATGTAGCATATTTAAATGTACTTCTAATGCCTCCCACATGGGTGTGGCGGGTGTCTGAATGTGACAAGTTACAATTTTACTGTAGCCTAAACTGCCACTGTAAAAACCCGGAGGGAAATCCAGAGGGAGCACATAACTCAAATATGCCAATACTGTTCTGTGTTTTTGGACTACAACTCGAACAGCTCTTTTAAAACTGTGTGAAATGAGAGAGCATTCTACAACAGACAGAAGCTTGTACAAAACTGGAATGGGATTTTGGTACAAAACAGCCCTTTTCTATGAATTCTGAGTGTGTGTTAGTGGCGTGCTGTCCATCTGTCCCTCAGACACTATTAGTGTAATCGGAGGGCTGTTTTCTGGAGGCTGAACTGCCACATTACAGCACAGAAACATGGAGAAGGGTATATTTGGACTGTTTGACAAGATTGCACAAGATGATACCCTTCCCTTCCTCAGTGTGTGTGTGTGTGTGTGTGTGTGTGTGTGTATTCGTTTGCTCGACCCTTTCTCAGAGTGTCAAAGCTTGTATCTGACATATACTGTATACAGGCCAGTGTGTGTGTAGAGCTTCAAATATTCTGTTGCTATCCCATCAGCCGCTCAGAGGGACTGATGGTTTAAACGAGGGTCAAATATTTTGACTCAGAATCAGATGGGAATTGTCAGACCAACAGCTTGACATCACTTCCTAGGATCTATCTGTGGAACATAGAAAACTATATACAGTACAGTTAAAGTCAAACTTTAAACTTTAAAGACAACTTTTGAGAACTGGATCTTGTAGCCTAGAGTTTTTGCTACAAAATGATGTGATACCCATCCTGATCACTCATTCATACAAAACAATATAGTACATTAACTTTTGTAAGACACTTTTAGTGTTAGATAGGTCATATGCGAGGAGGCGTGAACTATCATGAATATTGATTGTAATTCACACCTGAGGAGACAAAAGACCCCTCCCCTGGGACTATCACTGAGGAATTTGACAGAGAGAGAATGAATGTGAGGAGACTTAATGATCAAAATCAAGTTTTAAGTTAAAAGAAGTAATCTGACTCTTCATTTTCTTTAAATAAAGACTTTACTTAATTTTAGACCTACACTACAGTTTAAAAGAAGTCTCTTCTGCTCACCAAGACCGGATTTATTTGATACAAAATACAGAAACAACATTGTGTGAACTCTTTTTACAATTTAAAAGAACAGTTTACTATTTGAATATATTGTAAAATGTAATTTGTGATCAAAGCTGAATTTTCAGCATCATTACTGCAGTCTTCAGTGTCACATGATCCTTCAGAAATCATTATAACACACTGATTTTCTAATATGGGCATATTTAAAGTGCATTTTACTCATTTAACCTGAACACATATTTGCAAGCACAAGCTTTGTTGATGATAATGAGGAAGCATAAACACTAGATAAAATATAATCTAAACATTCATATTATTTTTATATCATAATTAGATGAACCAGTAAAAAATTGTACATCGCTTTGTTTCATACAGATTACATTGCAGGAGAATATTTGTTTTAAATGTGAATAGTTTTATTTAAAAGTAGACATTTTAAGCTTTCTTTAGATATGTGTTTCATGTTTGTGTGATAAGCATTTGCAGTTTCAGTTCATTTTTGTGACGTGTTTCTGAAATATGCTCATGGAGACAGAGAATACTTACAGCTCACCCTTTTTATTTTACAAAAGTACAAGGTTTTGTTGTTATTGTGAGTGTACACAAATAAAAGTAGACCCTTTATAGTCTCTAATGATGTCTTACACTTATCTGTATACCCAAAAATGATGGAGAATTTTATGTTGTTTCTACTGTAATGACGAAAATATCCAGCAGGACGCACCGGTGCGTCAAACAAAACACACAAACACACATGACGGTCAGCTGAATCTCTCTTTCGTTGCAGCACCTTCCGCAGTCGGCCTTTATCCCTCTCGGAGGCTTAATTAGCCTGATAAGGGACCTGTTGTGTATAATCACGACCCGACCCCGCCCTCCTCCCTGTCACACAGACATTAGCCATTAATATGTTTTTAAGCAACTGAAAAAAGCACAAATGTCAAGGCATGTCAAACCTTCTCCAGGGCCCAAAAGACTCTCAGACCCCAGAGGGTTAACCCTGGAGTCTGATTCAAGTCTCTCGTCAAGAGTCGAGTCTCAAGTCAGTAAACATCAATACTCTACTTAAAAATTATTAATGTATGATCTTTGAAAAATCTGGGATACTAATAGGATTCTACCTGAAATTTCAAAAATTTATTTTATTTCATTTTATTTTATGATTTCAATTCATTTGAACTTATCCTGTTTTTTGTAATAAAGGTGCCACAGTTTTTTCTCACAGTCAGTTCAACAAGGCTCAGAACGCACACACAATTAATTCAATATCCCTTACAAAAAAATCTAAATTTGCAGCAAATTTGTAGCTCATTATTTTCACATGCAAATGAGCTTTTGATTCGCCTCAAGCGTTTGCCAGGAACATTCACTAGTCCTTTCTGTCGAGTCGAGTCCCCTTCTCTGGACTGAAGCTCATCAGTGATGTACGTCTGTGACAAAAGGATCTGTATTGGCTGGTTGCTAAGGTATTGCTATGCAGGCACTAGGTTGTTCTATCGGTTGTTAGGGTATTGTTGTTATTTGCTAAGGTGTTTTTACTGGTTGCTAGAGCATTGTTATGCGGTCACCAGGGTGATCTGATTGTGCTAGGACACTGCTATGCTGTCACTATGGTGTTCTGACTGGTTGCTAGGACACTGATTTGTGGTCAATAATGTGCTCTGGCTGGTTACTAGGACGCTGCTATGCAGTCACTACGGGGTTTCTGGTTGGTTGCTAGGGTGTTGCTAGCCACATACCAGGGTTTTGTATTTGTGGAGGGGCATTTGTTGAAAGGATATTGGCCCTGCTGGGTGCTAAGTGCGACTGAGAAATGACAAGAACTAAAAAAGCGTTCTCTCTCTTGAGAGAATAATTATGTAGTACATAATCAAGAATTAATTATTCTTGCACAAGTGAAACTATTAAACAGAATTAACCTCATACATCATTTTAAATGCTGTAGATTAAAACTGGATCTCATTTTATGAACCCTTGACATCTAGAAGCCATTTACAGAATGATCCAAAATGCTAAAACTTTAATCAGAGTAATGATCGAACAATTATCTCAAGAGTAATTAATTAAACATGCCTATGAAGTCGTCTTGAACATCTGCTTTCAGTCTTAATGACACGCAGCCGTAAATGAGGACGAGCCAAGTGTGTGGTCCTGCTGTACACAAACTCTATAGTTTTACCACATTAACTGACTTCACTGCTCAAATTTACACATAAAGAGCTCAAATCGCCACAGAGATCAACAGTACACAGTGTCCAAATCATATTTACAGATGAAATGATCTTATTTTATATCTTTATACCTGTGAGGACAGTGTCAATTCAGATTGCATTGACTTTGGTTGGTGTAAGACTTTGAGCAATCGGTCTCAGTTTTCTTGTTCACACTAAGGATGCAAAAAAACTTGAACTTCCAGTAGATAAAGAGCACAAATGTATTAACATTTTATGCTCAACATTTGTAATATTTATCTACAGAAATGTTTCAAAGGCCCATCTATGATTGTACTTTCACTAACAGCACTGCGGTGATCATTTCTCAGACGGAAACGAAGCCGTAATTCCCCTAATTACATCTGAGCACATGAACTCTGTCATTAATCAAACTGCACAGAACATCTCCCCAAACCCTGCCAGCTCATTAAATTAACCATATTATTACAAATTATGATTGGGGTTATTCGGCCTCCCACACAGTTGCTCAAAACAAGACTTGAAGGAAATGTATTTCTCATCCGTTTGTCTTGGGAGTCATTTTGGTTCTTTTGGGATGCCAGAGATTCATTCAGATATTCTGTGTTTGCTGTGTAGATGGTCCAGATGATAAACATGATTTCATTTCATTTTGAGTTCAGCATGCTGATATTTTAAATAACATCAGATTGTCAAGCACTCTTTTAAATGACACATTAATTGCGGGTCTGTGAATGTGATGGAATCTGATTGGTCCAATCAGCTGATTTATGTTACATCATTGGCAACTTTATTATTTATTAGTTCATTAACCATCCTAACCCTAACCCTAACACTTACCTAAACCTATATCTGAGCCTAAATGTTCATTTTGGTGCCCAGGGGCAGTGACATTTGGGATCTGATTGCCCTTTTCCACTGATATAGTTCGGAGCCGAGGTTCCTGGGCCGGTGCAAATTCTCGAACTGTTCCATGAGTTTCCACCACAGAAAAGGTCGTTCCGCAGCCGAAAACCTCCTTCAACACGGCCCCAAAAGCTTGCTGATCCCCACGCAGGAACCAATTACGTCAGGGGGTGTAGGGTGGGGTAATGTATCATCACAACAGTTCCCAAACAACAACAGTAACTACTGTCTGCAGCCAAACAATATACAAAATTACCAGACATCAAGAGATCTGAGATAAACCAGATAGCTTGCAAAGGGGAAAAAATAGTCGAATGAATTGATGCACGCCGGCTTCAATCTGACAACTGACCACATCATAAAAACATTGAGCACAGGTTTGGCACGAGAAACATCTGCATTTCTGCATGTGGAAAAGTGTTCTCAGAAGGGCATGTTTTTAAAAAGTTGATACTTTGATTATACACAATTGACTCTCAGCCATTCATATTACCCTACAACTGGGAACCAAGATTACAACCAATCAGAAAACTTACTCCTAGTCAATCTTTAATGGTATGTTTAGATCCCCCATGTATTTCCTACAACAACTTGTGTATGTTGTTAAGTAAAGCTCATTTTCAATCCCATGTACTTTTAGAGAGATTTTAGAGTTAAGGACATTACGTCGTCATGGCTACAAAGCTGTACATTTGAATATAACTTTACACAAGCGATTTTATCACAGTAAAATCATGTTAACATATTGTTTACATCTTGAGGCTTTACTTTTGAAACAGTAAGTGTTTTAATGTCTACAGATTGCCCAATCACTTTCATTGATCAAAGTGGAAAATCACAAGTCATTAAATCTACTGGTGGTAAAATCTTTGAGAAAACGCTGGTGGGCGGCTTTATTTTGACAGAAATATTAATTCAACTCGACTCACGTCTCTCAGACCCACACGGCTTATAAAAGTGCCGCCAGCTTCATTCATGCTGCCGAAATAAAAACGCCCTTCAACACAATCAATTATTGTAATTATGTTCTGCTGAAACGGTCGCAGTCTTTGTCTTTGAAACGAGGCTTTGATCGGGTTCACCGGCTGCTGTTTTCTTTAAGCTACAGAAATGTAAAGAATCTATTTTAATAAGCGTTTATTTGTACACACACATGTACAGTGTCCCGCAAAAGCAATCAGACCCTAAACCAATTCTTTCAATCTGATGAATTACTCATTTCAATGATTTCAAAGTATTGAAAGCCAAAATGAATAGTTTCATGGTGTCATTGCTTTATTAGGTATTTTCTATATGTTGTTTGAAAAGCATCATTCAATCTATAATGTGAAAACGATTGCAGACAACTTTGAATACAGTGAGCTAGTAAATGACAGGGAATTTAACAGAATTAAAAACATAATGGAAATGTAGTCTTATTCCTGCCTCCAGTAAACAAACATATAAATAAAATAATAGATATGTAAATAAATAACTAATAACTTCATTAGTTTGAGATTCTCTGAGATTACGGTTATATTTCTAAAGGCTGTTTGAGTGTAACCGAGAATTTATTATAAACACTATGAAATCTAGCCAGCGTGACATCAAATAAACACTCGTGGATCAAATGCACAACACATGACCAAACAAATATTTCACTGAATTCTGAAGTTCTGTGTGACTTGCAAAAACATATATATAAATATAAATATGAATAAGAACATGTTTTATTGCCTAGATTCGTTTTTCTGTATCCTTAACTGAGAGAGAGAGAGAGTGTGTGTGTGTGTGTGTGTGTGTGTGTGTGTGTGTGTGTGTGTGTGTGTGTGTGTGTGTGAGAGACGTGGAGCATGAAATTAAACACAGCACTAAACGCGAGACAGAAACATCTCTCACATGCGCTATCATATCATCATATCGCTCTCGTTAGAAGCGTCTAATGCGGCAGGAGTTGAAATTAAAAAGTCTCGAGTCTGTCTGAGAGAAGAACACAATATAATAATATGTTTAAATCTGTTTGTTTCAATAAAAATCAACCCCTGGGACATGAAAGTGTCCAAAGTTGAAGAAACACCCATGTACGACAGAACAGGTAACAAGTAACCAGGTTGCTATCACTCATTAGTTTGACCTTCTGAGGATGACTATCAGACATTAAGCACCTCCTTTTACTATTTGTTGAGAAAGAATAAAATAACTTCTCTTTTGTAAGTGTTTTAGGTATTAGTGGAACACGTCATGTCTGTATCTGTGATTCTCTGTTTGGCACATGCGGTCGCTCTTTTTGAAAATGTTGCCTCATTTAGCTGTTTGTGTGTTTGCTGCACCTGCAGGTTTGGCCATCGACTATCTGGCCTCGTTAGTAAACTTTCACATCAGCGTGTCACACTGTTGGAGCTGTTTTAATGTGCCTGATGGTCATGGGTAATATCTGAAAGTGACTCACCTTTGCAACAACAATTTGAGTGATTTAGTTACTTCTAAATTAAACAACTTTTCCATGTGTTCCTGTTTTTCATTTATCTAAAGGCTTTTTTAAGACAGGCAGTAAACAAGATTGCATGTCGTTTTTGAATCTGTTCAGTTGTTTGTAGTATGAACATGACATTTTTTTTATTAAAAATTAAAAATGACAAAAATAGTTAAAACAAGATATTTATTTGAGAAGAAATCATTTTTAATTGGAAAATAAATACTTTCCATTGAAACAGAAAGTCTGTCCATGAACTATGATCAGGGTAGGGACATTACCATCTAGACAGCATCTGATCGGACCAAAATTTAGATTCGCTCCAATAAGTGCAAGATGATGTCATCATTTTTGTTTTGCTTTTCTGGTCAGTTGTCTCAGGGGAGAAATACATTTTTAAGATCTGCTGAAAGTGATTTTTGTCAACTTTTAAGGGGACACTTGCAAAAAGATGACCTCAATGCTACAAAAATGGACTTTTGTAGCCACAAAAATACAATTTAGATTTCCAGAACAGCCTGAAGTCAGTTTATGTCTGGTTGACAGAACATTTAATGACGGCCAAGCGTGTTTGGACTGGAACCTGCTGACACACAAACCCCATCAGCACCACATCTCACAAAAACAACACAGTGAGATTTAAATCACTTCTTAATTATTTTCTATCATGCTTTAGGGCTCCTGAATGATAAATAAATCCAATTACGCATAGAAGTGCTGTGCAAACTTATCAAACACACATACAGTATGTCCAAACACTGGACAGCCCACATCTCTCTCTCTCTCTCTCTCTCTGTCTCTCACTTTGTCATTCCATTCACGTCTCTTATGTTATTTCATGTGGATGGTTTGATTATATGCCCTTCATACTGTATCTGACACACTGCACTGACAAAAAAAAAATGTATAAAATTTTTGTTTCATCATATCTTTAGTAAAAAGATGCTCTTAATGTTCATTAAATGGTGATCGTCAACCTCAGGAGGTCAAAATCAGTATTATATCAGCTGTTCGGCTCCAGGCTTGACCCTTAACCTGTTCTTCAATACCCCCCGACTTAGATTAGTTATTGATGAATAGATAGGAGGAGATGGGGAGGTGGAGGGATACCGGAAGACTCGATGCCACGTAGAGGTAAGCAGCTGTTTATATACGCTTACTCCAGAAGAGTGATTGGTCGGATTAAATTAACTTTCTCCTCCCGTACTTTGTTAATGAAATTCCATTTCAGTAGTTTGCAAGTTAATGTAATCCTGTATTGAGGATAGTGTATGGGGGGGTAAATGGTGGAGCCGACCTAGAGAAATGACAAGGATGAAGCAAGGATCCCCCTGGTCCTGATTGTAAACATGTCATGGTTAGCTGATGAGGGCTTGTTGTGCCTTTCTGATGTGGAGATGGTTGGAACGGATATAGCTGAGATATGCATCAGATGACCAGTGGCCCAGTAAGTGTATTTGGTGCTCAGGCAGGCCTTTGTGGACTGCTGTGGTCGTGGCGCAGATATGGAAGGAATAGCCTGAATATAGTTTTTCTGAAATGCCGGATTTGAGGTGTTTTTGGAACCAGAAACAGGAGACTGCTTCATTTTTGTTGTCGACGAAGAGTGGATCGAGAGGGGTTTTGGTTTGGGACCCTCCATAATGGAGATAGTGTGCTATTGATTGGAAGGGTTGGAGGGGAGTTGGCAGATTGAAAATTAATATTGAATGCCCTCTTTTGTTTTGGTCTGATTTGCTTAGTTTGATGTAGTCTAGAACCGTTGTCTATGATACATGTATGTAGGTCTGAAATGGTGGGATAGATTCTTGAATAAAATTTTGCCATGGTGGTGAGTTCTAAACAGCGGAGGAAGCCGAAGAAAGTGAGGATGAACAAAGCATATAGGTTTTTTGTGGTGTTTGGAGAAATGTAGCCCTGGCAGAGAGTGTTTAGGCATCGAGTTAGCAGATTGATGGTGAGGGGTAGCCTGGTACTGGTTCTGGTGGGTTGGGATTTACATGTATGTATACCCTTAACGAGAAGTGAGATCTGGGGTGGCTTATTGTGGAGTTTTTGCTGAAAATTAATTTATAGAAGAAATTTTTAATGGTTCCGGGATAGAGGTTTTTGGTTTGATTAAGGTGTGAGGTAAAGGAGGATATAGAGAGGAGAGAAAAACTGGGAAATGACAGGTTGTAAATTAGGTGGAAATATTTGAAGCATTTCCAAGCTGTCCAGTATGCTTGAAGCGACTTGAAGAATGGAGTCCAGGGGAAGCATGGTGAAGGAAAGGGTGATTTATAGGAATTTCAGTTCCGATCAGGGAGGAACTGGGGGTGGTGTCTCTGAATTCTGAACCCCACAGGGGTGCTACTACCACGATGGGATATAGTTCAAATAGTAAGGAAGATGACAAGTGTGTGTGTTTGTGTGTGTGTGTGTGTGTGGGTGGGAGGGTGATCAGATTGGGGGCCAGGTGGATGCCAACCAACACCCCTGGTAGTAACCTACAAATCCGATTGATGGAGCTGCAGCGGTGTACAATTGGATGTCATCAGGTAGGAGATGAAATTGTAGAAAAAAGAAAGCAGTTTCAGTGGTTGAGAAAAGTTAGCCATAGTTGTACGTCTGTGTATGTTTGTGTATGCTTGGTCCATGACTACAATGTGTGGGAGTGAACAGATGAAGCTAGAGAGAGGAGGTGTGAGATGAATAGGCGGCCTTGGAGAATAATAGGCAGAGGGAAGTATCAATGGCTGAGGAGGGAGAGGACATCACACTGGCTGCAACTTGGGTTTCATAGGATGTTTGAAGTGATTGATATAATCCTATCAACATTTTCTTTGGGAATAGAAGCAAAATATGTAGCCACATCAAGTTGGATACCTAAAAATTCGATAGAATTGAATGGACTGGTGGTTTTCTCTTGGGCGATAGGAATTCTTAGATCATAGAACAGCTTCGTAACTGTGGTTAGATGGAGAGCCGGGGGAGAATTGTGTCAAGGACGATAGCCCATGTGAGCGGCTTGGTCTCTACGAGGGGGAGCACGACTCGCCATCCTTTGTTTTTTGATCCTCCCTTCTAGAAGGACCGGGGTGGGGCTGGGTGGCTGACGGCCCCTCCCCCTGAGTGCGGCGAGGAAGGAATTGCCTGAAGGCTTCCTCGTGACTCTTTGCCTCCTGGTGATAACCACATTCATAGCGTCACCAAAGGTGAAACCGGGGCATCGAGGAGGAAAACTTTGTCCTTGTCTCTGATGCCCAACAGGTTGAGCCATAAGTGTCTCTCCGTGCTGACTAAAGCAGATATATATATATATATATATATGGCGAGAGCCATCTGCTTGGTCGCGTGGAAAGACAGATCCGTGGCTCAATGAAGCTCAGAGAAAGCCTCTTCGTTGACCATGGTGCCCGCACTCAGGTCCTTCAACAGATCAGCCTGGTACGCCTGTAACACTGCCGTAGTGTGCAGGGCAGCACCAGCCTGACCTGCTGCCTGATTAGCCTTCCCCACAAGCGTGGAGGTGGTCCTGCACGTCTTTTTGGGGAGAGTGGGTCTCTTTAGTGATGATACCAAGCCAGGCGAGAGATAACCCACAAGTGTCTCTTCTACCGGCGGCATCACTGAATACCCCCGTGCCCCGGCACCCACGATAGTCAAATATGTCGACGTCGAGGGCACGAAGACACGGGATGTATAAGGTTTCCTCCATGAACAAGAGAGCTCCTCATGGGGGTCATCAAAGAAAGGAAGGGACTGATATAGCGTTCCCTTCCTTTTTTTTTTTTTTTGGCCACAGGACAGAAATCTGTCTTCTAGTTTTGAGAGTTTGGGGGATCTCGTTCATGTGGCCAGTCTAACTGTAGCCTGGCCACAGCGCAAGTAACCACCTTGAGTAATTACTCAGCCACTTTATTATGTGCGTGGAATGTTCAGAGGTTCAGCGTCCCCCTCGTGAACCGAAGAGAAGCCGCAGCGCGCTTCAGGCTTACGAGAAGGATCAGCTGGATCTGGGGAGAGAGCGAGCAATAGGGACAGACCCGCCTCTCACTCCTAAGCCAGATCTATGCGAGAGCCCCATGATGAATGAGTGGGCGCTGGCTCTTGGAAGTAAGCAAGACGAGTGCGAAGCATTTTGACTAAACAGATCGCAATGCTCACACCCGCCCCGCCTCAACGCAAGAGCAGCATGCTCTTCCCCCAAACACACAAAACAAAACTGGTGCGTGTCCGTTTCAGCCATAGACCGTAAACATGGGAAAACACACCGCTTGCTTTGTTTATAAGTCATTCTTTTTCTTCTTTTATTTAAAAACAGAGGAAAGTAGAAAGTTCTGACAGTCAAGAATCACAACACACACAGAATGATCTGAATACAAAAGATCTGACGATGCACCTGTGACGCATCTATTTATAGCCCTGCTACAGGTGCGTCCAATGATGTCACCAGCAGAGGCTATAAATTCTGGTCAATTTAATTGACGTGTTGCACACATATTCACAGCTGGTCACACCTAAAGTTGTTCCCAAAGCGCTAAATCAGCGCAGCATCAAAGTGTATCTATTTGACAGGGAACAATTTTTAGATTGTGTGTGGTTACCAAAGTGGGTGAATATGAACTGTGTTCTCTTTTGTTTTCCATTTTTTTCCACATTTATGTTATCGAATGGATTAAAAATCTCCAATACCCACAGATTTCTGTAACATCTGAGGTTGTTACCCATCCTACCAACCACCAGAGGGAGCCCTCTCCCAAATACTGATCTTCACCCATTTCTTCACTGCTCATTTCCTGTTTGCCTCAAGTATATTTACAAATGCAGTTCCATTGTTCTGTGCGAAGTATTGCCAGTTTACCCTGCCTTACTAAGCGTTTTTCCATTGCCATTGTTGATTCATGTTATGACCATTGCCTGTTTTTCTCAAATTACTGCTTTTTGGATAACCCTTTGTTTTGTTTGCCTGGTTGGACTCTATTTGGTTTATTGGATTGATCTGCATCTCTCTGCCTGCGGATTGTTTGTTTGTGTCTCTTTTAATAAATTTCCTGCACATGGATCTTAACACTGTCTCCATGGCCAGTTTGTTACAGAATACTTTGCCTACCATGGATCCAGCGGAAGTCTCAGAGCTCCAGGCTGCATTTGCACACACATGTGAGGTTTTAAAGGGTTATCAAGTCCAGCTGAACAACCTACTAATGTTTGACTCACTACATTCACTCACTGCCAGCTCTCCATGCTAAACCGGTAAGCTTTGCTCTTCCTGACAAGTTTGATGGTTCTGCAGAGAAATGCCTGGGTTTTTTATGACAGTGTAAAGTCTATTTCTCTAATCAACCTGTATCATTTAATGAAGATGTCAAGAAATCTACCTTTATGATGTATCTGCTTACAAGTAAAGCACTCATTTGGGCTGCTGCTATTTGGGACAAAGATCCTCAAATCCAGACCTCATTTGACTACTTCGGTCAACAGATCCACAAAGTCTTCTAGTGTCCAGCAGGTGGTCAAGATATCTGCATTCAGCTGCTTTATTTATGCCAGGGCCATCGATCTGCAGCAGAATTCTGTTCAGGATGCTAGTACCTCAAATTGGGTGGAACGATGTCGCTCTGAAAATGTTTCGTGTGAGGCTTCACCAATAACTCAAGGCAGAATTTACATAAAATGGTGAGGGTTCTACTCTGTCAGAATTAATTACCATGGTGAAAAATTCACTCCGCTTCCAAGTATACAGTCTCAGTACAGGCAAAGGCATCCACTGAATCACCCGAACCCATGCAAGTTGTTTACGCCCATGTTTCTATGAAGGAACGCCAACGTCGACGTAACGAAAAACTTGAACCAAGTCATCTCAAGGGTACATGCCCACATAAGAAATAAAGTTCCCCTGAAACAAGGCTGAAAGTGAGTTCCATGAACTTTGTATCACCTATCCTTCACAGTTTTGTGTTCCCTGTAGAGACCTTCATTGGTGATCACATAAAATATTTTACAGCTTTAATGGATTCTGAGGCTGCTGTGAATCTCATAAATCAAGAGATAGTACAAGAATTCAATATACCCACCATTCAGTGCATTCCAACAATTAATATCACCACAGTTCACAAAGCTCCCATTGGTACTGATATAACTCAACAAACTGTTTCCATAACCATCAAGATTGGACTATTTCATGTGGAGAACATTTCACTATATGTCAAACTCACCCAATCACTCTTATCCTGGGTCATCCTTGGCTGGACATCCATAACCCTTCTATATCCTAGAACCAGGGTGAACTCACGCAATGTTCAAGTTTCTGTCATGAATATTTTCTCCATGTTGCTGTCTCCATGCCTTGTCTTACCACCAGTATTGAAAGCCCTGAATTCTAAACAGTAACTATGGTTCCTGAGGAGTATGCAGAATTCAATGAAGTTTTTAGTGAAGTCAAAGCTACTCAACGTCCTCCTCACCATCCATAGGACTGCGCCATTGAACTTCTGCCTAATACAGCTCCACTGAGAAGCAAGGCTTATCCATTGTCACGCCTGAGACCCTCGCTATGGAAACTTACATTGAAGAAGCCCTTGCCTCCACCTCTCCAGCAGCTGCAGGGTTTTTATTTGTGGAGAAAAAGGATGGAGGTCTACGTCCATGTATCGACTATTGATGCATGAACTCTGTCACCTTGAAATACAGTTGCCCACTGCCAATTATCCCCTCAGCCCTTGAACAACTCTGTGAGGCTAAGATTTATACTAAGCTTGATCTACGAAGTGCTTATAACCTTATCAGAATCAGAGAAGGAGATGAGTGGAAAACTACAATTATCACCACCAGGTGGCACTTTAAATATCTGGTCATGTCATATGGAATTGCTTATGGCCCCTCTGTTTTCCAGTCTTTTGTCAATGAGATTTTCAGAGACCTACTGAATAAGTGTGTGGTGGACTACATTGACGACATCCTCATCTACTCTCAAAACAAAGAACAACATATCCAGCATGTCAGGACAGTCCTATCACATCCCCAGGAACACCAGCTATTTGTCAAGGCAGAGAAATGTGAGTTTCATATCTCCCATACCATGTTTCTAGGTTACAATATCAGCCACCAAGTTGTAGAAATTGATGTCTCTAAAATCACCACAGTTTCCGAATGCCCTAGAGATTCCACAAAGAACTACAGCAATTTCTTTGCTTTAACAATTTCTACTGCCACTTCATAAGGAACTACAGTATCATTGCAGCACCACTCACCACTCTTTGCTCAAGGGAAATCCCAACAAGTTGCCATAGTATGCCGCCGTATAGCAAGCCTTCATATCTCAAGTCAAGCTTCATCACCGCTCCTATACTGAAACACACCGACCCCAATCTTACTTTCATCGTTGAAGTAGATGTTTCTGATTGTGGGATTTGAGCAGTCCTGTCACAATGTCATGGTACCCCAGGCAAGCTTTACCCTTGTGTATTCTTCTCCAGAAATTTAAATTCAGCTGAATGAAACTATGATGTGGGGAACAAGGAATTACTTTCCATGAAGGCAGCACTCAAAGAGTGGTGTTACTGGTTAGAGGAGGCAGTACACCTGTTCCAAGTTATCACTGATCACAAGAACCTTGAATACATCAAAGCAGCCAAGAGACTAAATCCACTAAATTTTACCATCACTTACTGCCCTGGCAGTAAGAATAGCAAAGCAAATGCACTTTCTCACAGGCATGATCCACCCCACATCCAACCTCATCCTGGATTCATCCTGTCATCACTGCACCGATTAGTTGGGATATCATGGAAGAAATGCAAAGAACACAACAGCACGAACAGTCACCACCTAACTACCCCCCAACCAAGCACTTTGTACCACAAGCTCTATGTCTGAGAACTATCCAATGGGTCCACACTTCATTGAGCACAGAACACCCTGGCATCCAAAGAACAATCACTCTGGTATGCAATTCCTTCTGGTGGCCATCTGTGATTCATGATGTTACTAACTTTGTGAGGTCTTGTCAACTGTGTGCGCAGTCTAAGACCCTCAGGGAACTGCCCACAGGATTACTTCAACCACTACCAATATCCAAAGACAATGGTCCCCCCTGTCCATCGATTTAATCACTGACATGCCAAACTCCAAATGATAGACCACCATACTGGTAATTATCGACCAATTCTAAAAATTATGTAGACTTGTCCCACTCAAGGGTTTACCCACGGCTATGGAAACTGCTAATGCTGTATTTCACCAAGTGTTCAGAGTCTATGGATTACCAGGAGATACTGTATCCGATCGAGGTTCAAAGTTCACATCCTGAGTTTGGCAGATGTTCTGTAAGCAACTGGACATCAATGTGAGTCTCACCTCAGGCTATCACCCCCAAGCCAACGGACAGGTGGAACATTTAAACCAGGAGACTGGCCGATATCTTCAGAGCTACTGTAGCCAAGAATTGGAAAAGTGGAGCGACTTCTTACCCTGGGCTGAATACGCACAGAATTCCCTCACTCATATTTCTAGGAGTTATTGATAAAAACAGAGATTACCACATTCCTCTTAAAACTGTAAAACTTATTAAACTTCCAACAAAATAAAGAAATTATTCAATCCAGACTGTGCACAAACAGAAGAGTTCTTCAGGCTTTTGGCCTGGTGTAATATTCTCTAAATGACTCTTATTCGTGTGGTTTGGGTCAGTCCACGTGTTCAGTGCTGATAAGTAGTAATGATGAAAGCAATGCATTATGGGTAAATGCATGTGCTGTTATAGAGGCCTGCAGCATAACAAACTAGATATACAACAAACTAAAATATTTTAAACACTATAAATAGGTATTTGTGGTTTTAAAGGCCCTAAAGTAGTTTATAGCACACATTTGTTGGAAACAAAAAGTTGGACAATCATGAAGTAAAACCAAATACGGCACAAAAGTGGTCACTTTGTGTTCAGTTAGTATCCTTAAAATCACTGGATAAAGTACGCAATCTCTTATATGTTAATACCCCTAATACTGCTTTCTGTAGTGTGAATTCACTAAACAATTGCATTTCCTTTGTGCACAGCATTTCAGCACAAAGACCTGCATCTTATTCACTAACACACAAAATACAGTTTAACCCTCTGGGGTCGATGGAGTCTGCTGGATTTTTCGTTATTACAGCGGAAACAACATAAAATTCTCTGTCATTTTGGGGCATACAGATAAGTGTAAGACATCATTAGAGACTATAAAGGGTCTACTTTTATTTGTGTACACTCACAATAACAACAAATCCTTGTACTTTTGTAAAATAAAGAAAATAAATAGGGTGAGCTTTCAGCAGTCTCTGTGTTCACGAGCATATTTCTGAAACATGTCACAAAAATGAACTGAAACTCCGCGAGTACTTATCACACAAACATGAAACATATCTCGAAAGAAAGCTTAACAATTCTATTTTAAAATAAAACAATTCAAATTTAAAACAAATATTCTCCTGCAATGTATTTGGTATGAAGCAAAGCGATGTACAATTTTGCCTGGCTCAGTTAATTATCCCTAATGTGGTCACACCCACGGGCAGAGGGCGCCATTCATACGCTAATGTGCTGAAGCGATCAATGCAAATGGTGAACGCCCCTGACTGTGCCTTAAAAACATCTGTTTCATTCACTTTTCTGCACATTTGGAAGATCGCAAGATACACAAGTGAGAACTCCTGGATAGTAAGGAAGCGTTAACATTTTCCTCAGATGAAGAGCGGGACTCTGATGAATGTTTGTATTTTGAAGAGAGACTTGATCCAGCCGAGGATACAATTTCGGACGACTAAGTCATTTAGTTTTCATTAGTTGACATGCTATTTTATATAAACATGTACATATATTACTAGTGGGACTGTTTTCAGACTTGCCAGCCAGGATTCAGAGTATTGACATTTGAAATATGACTCCTAATAAGCAAGTTTTAGTTACATTTAAATGCTGTTTTGGCTAAAGCAGGTATTTAAATTGTATGCTGTATGATATAAAAATGATATGTAATATGATATAAAAATAATATGAATGTTTAGATTATATTTTATCTAGTGTTTATGCTGCCTCCTTATCATCAACAAAGCTTGTGCTTGCAAATATGTGTTCAGGTTAAATGAGTAAAACACACTTTAAATATGCCCATATTAGAAAATCAGCATCTTATAATAATTTCTGAAGAACCACGTGACACTGAAGACTGCAGTAATGATGCTGAAAATTCAGCTTTGATCACAAATTGTATTTTACAATATATTCACATAGAAAACTTTTCTTTTAAATTGTAAAAATAGTTCAAAATATCACTGTTTTTACTGTATCAAATAAATGCAGTCTTGATGAGCAGAAGAGACTTCTTTTAAACTGTAGTGTAGGTCTAAAATTAAGTATAGTTAGATTTTGATCATTAAGTCTCCTCACATTCATTCTCTTTCTGTCACATTCCTCATTGATGGGCACAGGGGAGGAACTTTTGTCTCCTCAGGTGTGAATTACAATCAATATTCATGATCATTCACGCCTCCTCGCATATGACCTTTCTAACACTAAAAGTGTCTTACAAAAGTTCAATTACTATATTGTTCTGTATGAATGAGTGATCAGGATGGTTTTCACATAATTTTGTAGCATTTTGTGGACAAATGTTTAGTATGTGTTATATGACCTGTTATATGAAAAATTTTGTTTTTTCAAAAACCATGCACTGCGATGGACTGGCGACCTGTCCAGGGTGTCCCCCGCCTTTCGCCCAATGTTAGCTGGGATAGGCTCCAGCCCCCTGCGACCCTGTACACAGGATAAGCGGTTGACGATGGATGGATGGATGGATGAAAAACCATGCATAAACATTATTTTCTCAAAAATACAAACATGTACACACATATTGCTCACATATTATTGTAGCCCAGTTTGTGCTGAATACAGTGTTATCAGACTATTAATATGTTTTTAAGCAACTGAAAAAAGCACAAATGTCAAGGCATGTCAAAACTTCACCAGGGCCCAAAACACCCTCAGACCCCAGAGGGTTAATCAGGCATCAGTAAGGGACCATTAATATATGGTATATACAGTTTATTGTTAATACTGCCTGTATGTATACAAGAGCACCAACATGTGAGCTGACTTGCCTGAAAGGGACGTTGTCAAGTGCTAAACACACTGAAATAACACTGGTGAGTATTTAAGATGGGTAACTGACAGTCTTTTCTGCACAAACATGCTCATTTATGTGTAAATATAAAAGTAGGCTAGTTAAAAATTGCACTTTAATCACAAAACGCAGCGTTGTTTGCCTATAGTAGTGCTTGTACCAGTGCAATATTAAGCATGTGCCAAACTTTTAAAAGTTTTATACATTTTAAAACATTTATGAAAAACAAATATGTTAGTATACACTTTCTGTTAAATATAGCAGCAGTAATTCATCAAATGATGATCAAATGATAAATAAGAGCATTATCACCAGTCATATATCCAGAAACGCAATGAGTCAATTCAGGTGTCTGGATCACAGGTGCAATTTGCGTTCAGCACAAAATGCTTACAGTGCTTGCAGCATTACCTGCTTTACACAATTCCTTTAGTGAATTGAGTGTTAAAACAACTGAAAACAGCTAAAAATTGATGCTATCAGTGGGTGGAATTCAGTCTTGGCTAATTCTTTCTCTGTGAGTGAACATTTACAGTGTTATTGACAGTAGAAATTTCAGGTGAGCATTTGTTTCAGAATCAGAGTTAAGACACTGTAATTCTGAAGGAATGAAGAACCTGAGTGATTAATTGCAATAACAGGAAAGATTGGGAGAAACAACTCAATGTGGCTAAACAATCAGTGCACATTAGTTCAAGATAAATAGTGTCAGTCAGCAACTGTGCTTTTATCTGTTATTGTTAGTCAGTGTTTGGTTTTCGAGCCATTTTAATCTGCTATTTTTATCCGAAACCATATTACAATCAAAAGTTGTCAGGAAGGAGCTAAAAAATGTATGTTTCGTTTTCGTGTTACTGGGATTACTGTCCAGGCATCCACGGCGAGGGTTGCAAGTGTACTGTTTACATGAGTGATCAGCTGATTGTGCCAGTGTGTCTGATGCTTCTCAACGGGGTGAGCCCATCAGTCCAGGAGGAGCTGAGGAGGAAATGGTGAGCCAGCAATATTTTGTGATAAAACGTCTTTCCAGAAAAGTTACAGTGGACTAAAAACTAAATGTTACATGTGACTTCAAGACAGTACAACCCAATGTAGAAACTGTACATATACAGTATATAATGTCTATGCCTCACAGTCTTGCATTCACTCATGTCAAATTAAATATAGCCAATGACCAATATTACCAATGACTGGGAGGCCCTACTGAAGGGAAAGAAATTTTAAAGGATTTATTACTAGAGGAAATTGAGAGAAAAAACTGTACATGACCAACGAACTGAACCAGTTCTTCAACAGGTTTGATCTGAGGTTCACAACTTATCCCAACATAATCATTTACTCTCTAAAATCTGCAACTGCATCTGTACTTTGCCTCAATCTTCTCTGGGCATGCAGCTACAGCCCTCAACAGCTATACCTGCTCCTTCAGTTCTGGTGACACAAACACCTTCCAAGCCAAGCTGACCATCATGACTGACCACATTAAGCTGTTCAGCTCAGTAGGGTCTTTTAGTCCCTGTGTTCTGGAAATCATCATGTCTGGTCCTGCGACTTAAGAAAGGATGATTTGTTGTCCTTATCAACTACAGAACTGTAGCACCAACCTCTCACATCATAAACAGCCTTGCTTCTTGGCACTAGGTTGGCCTTGGCACATATGAGACCACTGGTTGTTTCATAGCTGAACCCCCATGCAGTTTGCCAACTGGCCACAATTGAGTGTGGATAATAATAATTGTTGCACTTTGTGACGAGGAGAAGGGCATCATTGAGCACAGCCGGAGCTGAACCACCTGATTAGTGGGAGAGCGAGATCAGGGAAAGCCGGAGGTGCCGATTCGGGAGAGAGAGATGCACGCGGTCGCATTGTATGTTTGTTTATGTTGTTTTAAGTTTACCGTTAAACTTTGTTTACTTTATGTTCAGCTGGTTCCAGCCTCCTCCTTGCCTGTCCTTTATGTGTTACAGTGGTGCCAAAATCTGGGAGAAAAGAGGGATGCACTGTCGAGAAGTCCTCGCCGCTGCCATCCGCCAGGGGAGGCGGGAACCGGCTGAACAGTAAACATACATTTTAATGGTAAACTTAAAACCAACATAAATAAACATGCAATGCGGACACGTGCATCTCTCTCTCCCGAACTGGTGCATCCAGCCACCCTTGCTCTTCCGCTGATCAGGTGATTCGGCATTGGCCATACTCCATCATGGCCCAGCCACGCCCTCCTCCTCGTCACACACTTTATTTGACAGTACGTGTATTAACAGTATACTTACAATGTACTTACCATGGATTAAGGTTAGGGTTGGGTTTAGTATCTAGTAATTACTGTAGATATTGTAATTATATAGAAATTAAATGTAGAAAAGTACAGTAAAATTAGTTTTACCATAATAATAATAATATGTTTCATTTGTATAGCACCTTTCCAGAGCTCAAGGACACTTCACAGTAATGACGTGATACAATAATACTTTGACTTTGTACAGACATAGGAATGCAAACACAAATGATATAACATAGACATGATATAATAACACTTAGACATTATACAGTCATAGAGAAACATAAATTGTATAATCAAGAATGGTAATACTGAGAGAACAAATATGTTTTAAGTTGTGATTTGAACTAGTTATAAATGTAATGCTGTGAAGACTTGTTGAGAGTGAGGTGCTGCTACAGTGAATGACCTGCTACTCATAGAATAGATCTGGGGACAGAGGAGTCCAGACCAAGAAGACCAAAGAGAGCGAGCTGGGATTTAGGAATAAGTAGTTCACAGTTAGTGGAGTACCAGACAATGAAGTGATTTAAATGCTAGTAGGATTATTTGTAATTTAATGCGAGATGAAACAGGTAGCCAAAGCAGTTAAAACAGGATAGGTGTAATGTGAGCTAACACTTGGTGTTAGTAAGGATTCTGGCAGCAGGGTTTTGTGTATATTGCAGCCTAGCAATGGAGTTAGCAGGTAAGCCAATGAAGAGTACATTACAGTAATCGCGGCATATAAATGCATGAACCCAAGTTTGATCTGTAGGGCTAATAAATGGGCAGAGTCGAGCAGTGCGACAGAGGTGAAAGAATGCAGTTTTGGCGACAGTGTTTTTATGATCTTCGAATGTGAGGAAGGGGTGAAATTGATGCCCAGATTTCTCACAGTGTTAGATGGTTTAATAAGCATGCCATCAATGTTTTTGTGAGTGTTGGTGATAATGATGATCTCTGTTTTATCCATGTTCAATTTGAGGTAGTTGGAATTTAAACATCTTTTTATTTCTTTTACACACGCAGATAATTGGCTAGTCTGGAGAGAAGTAGCGGCTCTAAAAGCTGTATAAATTTGAATGACATCTACATAACAGTGGTAGCTGAAACAGCGACAGCGAATAATCTGATGATGAGGCAATGTACTGTATATATAATAGAGTAGTGGACCTAGAACTGATCCCTGGGGAACCCCCTGTTTGAGGGGCACAGTGGGCGATTTGTAATTCTGAATTAAAATGTAGTACTGCTGGTCTGTACAATATGAGGAGAGTCAGGAGAGAGCTTCACCCATGACACATATGAAAGAGGCTTGAGAGAAGAGTGTTGTGGCAGACATTGTCAAAGGCAGGACTGAGGTCAAGTAATAGAAGGATGGAGAGAGAGCCAGATTCACCAGAGAGTAGTAGGTCATTGACAACCCTAACTAGGGCAGTTTCAGTACCATAATATGAATGAAAGCCAGACGGAAATAGATCATATTATTATGAGCCAGGAAAGATTGTAGTGGGGAGGCAACAACTTTTTCTACGAGTTTAGAAATGAAAGGTGGGTTAGAGATAGGCCATAAGTTTGAGAGATATGCTGGATGTAAATTAAGTTTTTAAGAACTGCAAGAACTTTAAGTTACTGCAGCAGTTTTAAGTGGTACAGGGACAGTAGCAGAAGCAAGATATATGTTTATTAAAGAGCCCATATTATGCTTATATAGAGGTTCATACGTTTATTTTGGAGGTTTACTAGAATAGGACAGAAGTAATGGCTAGACTGCAAACCAGGTTTTTCAGGCAATTCAGGAGCAGTGTTTTCTGTGGGAGAGAGTAACTCCCTTTGATGTGGACTTTGTGCTTTGTAACTTTGCAGACATTTTACATGCACAAACAGCTATATTACACACTGAAGGAAAGGTAAAATCCCTAAAAGCATAACAGGGCCTCTTTAAATGTGAGATAGGTGCAGAGACAACAGAATGGCAGTGTGTAAAGCAGTCCAATGAAAAGGAGGAGGCGAGAACTGGCTTGACAATAAAAATAATAGTTTTAATATGAAACACAACCAAAAGACACAATCACACATATGACGGACAGCTGCCTGTAAACGCTGCACCACCGTCCACAGCCGGTGTGTAAAATCACTACCCAGCCCTGCCCCAAACACTGTCACACAGTGTCACACAGTGTTTGAGAAGAGATGATGGAGCTGGATCAAGCCAGCATGATAAAGAGTTAGATTTCAATATTAAATCACAGACAGAAGAGGGATTTGTAGGAGTAGTACTAGACAGAGGGTGACAATGTTGATCAGGCTTAAAACTAATATCTGAGGGCTCATCAGTGAAGCACTGGCAGACAGCATTCATATTTTCCTGAAAATTATTTAAGAAAGAATCATAGAACTCATAAGATGTACAGACATCATGAGTTAGGGGAGCTTGTATACAATGACAAACAAGACCTATTAATATTTATGCCTATTGCTTGCTCTATTAATAATTGTAGAATCATAGTTTGAGAATGATGATTCAGAAAGCGACCGTGAATTATCAGATTCCAGTACAATGTTTTCCCAAAGTGAAAGTTTAAGTCGAAATTATGAAGTGGAAGACATCGTCTTTTCTCAGATCGACAAAGGACGAGAGAGGGCTGAATGTAGATAAATATTTCCCTGACATTTATTGAAAAAATCTTTAGACTTCTTTAGGCTCGTGGCTTTTTTGAGAATATTGTATTTCTGGGTTGTCTTGGCTCTTTTATTATTGTTTTATTAGATTATAAAAACATGTTCAGCACAAAATATTTCCATTACTATAAACTAACATCATCTCTGTGGCACAAGTTGGCATGCATGGATTCTCCTGTAAAGTTGCTGGCTGAGATTCAGGCTATTTGGTATATTGCGGCATTTTAAAGCATATGCTGGAGTTAAAAATTGATACATTTTTATTTCTTTTGGACCTCACAAAACTGGACATTGCAAAACTGCCTATGTTCTATAGGAATCTTTTCAAAGTATGGATGCTCTTCAGTCCACAAAGGAAAAGTTGCACGGACTCACTCTTTTGGCTGCTTGAAGAGCCATTAGTATATGGAGCGTGTCTGGACATAACTTCCAATGGTGATTTTTTTTCCTGGACTCAATAGTCTCTGTGCAATTACCAGGTTATGACTTTAGGTCTTTTTTTAAGCTTCTCTGGCCCTAACTTTGAAAACACAGAACTATTGGCCAAAAAAATTTCTATTTCATCACTACACTTGGTTTCACAAATGTAAAAAAAAAAATGGAAGTCAATTTTAACAAATGAAGAGAAACTGTTTTAACTTAAATCTTTTCCCAATGTGAGAGATCATTTTCCAACTGGATATTTGTCACCTAAGTTAAATGACTGTACTGGCTTTTTCTAAATGCTGGAAAAGAAATGGATTGGGATTTCTTCTCAACAGATGGTAAAAGTTTGTATAAAGCATGTGTGTTAATCTTTAACAAAACAAAACTTGGCGTTCCTTTTTTTAGGATAAATGAGAGTGTAAAGCCAGAATGAGAGCTCTGTATAAGCCACTGTTAAGAGAAAAGAGCTGGTGACATGCAATGGAGAATTCTACATGGGGCAATTGTAAAAGAGATGTAAATGTTTTTATTTCTAAGTTGAATGCTGGAAATAGTTTAGATTGGGCTTTTTGTTTTGGAAAAAGAAACAATATTTCATGTTTTTGTGCAATGTAATGGGTTACAACCATTATTTAGACAGTTGGAGGGTATTTTTGGTTGTTTTGGTGAAGGGTTTCTTTAGAGATTTTTATTCTTGCTGTAAAGTATAAGCACAGTAACAGATTTGTTTGCCAGGTTTTAGATGTTATAGTAGGTAAAGCAAAGATGGCAATATATATATATATATATATATATATAAGCAGGAAAAACTGAAAGGAATTAAAGCCTGGACAGAATAGTATTGTTTTATTTAACATCTGTAAAATTACAAGTCAATGAATGATATTTGTACTTTTGAAAGAATATGGTGCTAAAAATGCTTTATGTGCAGTTATAGATGGTAATCTAGTTTTCTCAAGATTTTTGTAGATTTTCTTTTGAGGACTTTATTTGTAATTTGTTTTGATTGAGTTGGAATAAAGAAACTTTTTAAATAAAATAAAAATCTCTCTCTTTCTCTCTCTCTCTCTCTCTCTCTCTCTCTCTCTCTCTCTCTCTCTCTCTCTCTCTCTCTCTGATGTTCATGCAGGGTCCTCGTTCTGCTCCAGAAATCCATTAGAATCCATTAGAATCTGTGTGTCAGCACACTGATGCCAGACGAATGAACCGATGACCATAAAAATGTCACAGAGAAAAACACAGGCTTTGTGTTATTTGCATGCGTTTGGAGCACAGGGCAGGATTTATGAGAAGGTCAGCCACTGAAGGTGAATGTTTACGGACTGTGAAGGGATGCTTACTGCTGTTATCACCACAGCGACAGAGAAAATGATGCTCATGAGCACTTACATACCTGAGAGAATAGCACGCCATTGAGTTCAGAGGATTCTATCTATCTATCTATCTATCTATCTATCTATCTATCTATCTATCTATCTATCTATCTATCTATCTATCTATCTATCTATCTATCTGTCTGTCTGTCTATCTGTCTGTCTGTCTGTCTGTCTGTCTGTCTGTCTGTCTGTCTGTCTCTCTCTCTTTTTCTCTCTCATCTCAATTCTGATTTAATGCATATACATGTTCCAGTCAGTTATAAAAATGTTCTATATGAATGCGTCTATTCTGTTATAGATTTATCAACATAAACAACATGAGAAAATTGTCCTGAAAACCAAAGCTCCTGAAATAATAGTACATATTAAATGTACTGAAGTATTAACTTTCTGTGCTGTAAATTCTTCTGAAATACTATTCCATATTTTAGACAGTTCTACTGCATTACTTGTAGAGCATTTACAGAAACAGCAGATTCACATTGTAAGTTAAGTAATCTAACTAGAGCATAAGTTGGCTCAAGTTTACCCGTAAAATCGCTTCATTGTCAGTTCAAGAATAAGATGTAATATTGTGTTTATGCTGTTAATATGGCAACTCAAGTGGGGAAATCCTCAAAAACTGATTATTAGGTGAGCTATTCTATCACACCAGTTTCATGCTAACAAGTGTGATGTGTTATAGTTCTATTTTCAATACAATATGCTAGTTATATTTTAAAGGTACACTCTAAAACTGTGGGCTCTCTTTCAACATATGTAATTAGCACATCAAGTTGCAGGTTATTTTATTTGGGGGGATTTTCCTCCCCTTTTTTCTCCCCAATTTGGTATGCCCAATTCCAGGTGCGCTCTAGGTCCTCGTGGTGGTTTTGTGACTCTCTCTCTCTCTCTCTCTATATATATAGTATACGGTGTACTGATTTGTTTTTTACTTAAGTAAAAGTACTGCTAATGAATAATTAAGTAGAAGTACTGAGAAATATTATGACTCAAGTAAGATTAAATAAGTAGTTTGCTGAAAAATACTCAAGTAATTATGTTACAAGTTACTTTATGAAAGCTATATTATATATAGTATATACGCTTCCATTTTTAAAACACGATGTCATTTTTGATCCTGAAAGAAGCTGAATAAATTGACCAAAAATACTGCCAAAGTCATTAATTGCAAATTATTATTATGGTTTGAAATAATTGTTTTAAATGGTATTTATTACATTTTTTTCTTTATTCGTGAAGGCAAAAATATAGTGTCACCTATTCCTTACAAAACCATCCTAAAGTGCAAATATGGTACTCAAGAAAATGTTCTTATTGTTAAAACAACTGAAAATGGTTTCGATACCATGCAGAAATCACAAAACATTGGGGTTTTCCCCATTTGCTGAGGTATTGGTTTCTAACAAGTTGCTTTACACTTACAAGTCAAATTTTGCTTTTAAAAATAGGCAAAAATAAAAACATTTCTCCTGAAATTCTATTTTCACATAAAATCTATTGTTTTAGAGAGATGAAGGCTATTCCATGCATTACTATTTTGAAAAAAAGAATCTCGAACCATTATAGAGAGGGAAGTGGATGGCCAGATGCACAGCAAAAAGACAAGTAAATCAGAGTCTCTAGTTTGAGAAACAGACTCCTCACAGGTCCTAAAAAAAACTGGGCGGTAGCCCTGGGCCAAAACATGCATCTTCGGCTCCTTCCTCCAAGCATTCTCCAAGCTCCTTGCTCCAAGCCTTTCACGGCTCCTTTCTCCAAGTTTTCCATGGTTCCACCCGCTCCCCCAGAGACTACCCCTCCAGAGGTTCCGCCCACTCCTCCAGAGACTCCCCCTCCAGCGGTTTCTCCCACTCTTCCAGAGACACCCCCTCCAGCGGCTCTGCCCACTCCTCCTCCAGTGGGTCTGCCTCCTGACCCAGTCCCTGCTTTGTGGCTGCCTCCAAGTCCTCCTGACCCAGCCCTGTGGCCTCCTGAAACATTCCCAGCCCTGAGACCGCCTCCCAGAACTCCTGACACATTCTCTACCCCCCCCCACCCCCACCCCCAATCCTTACCGTGGGGTCTCCTCTCTGGCCACCTGGTCATCTTCCTACCTTCCTCAGCCATCTTTGGGGCACCAGGAGTCGCCCCTTAAAGCAGGGTTATGTCACAGTCTGTTTCCCACATGTTTCATAGGACTCTTATTTCCCCCGGACTACGTTACCCAGTATGCACTGCCCTCATCACTGCCATCTGTTCCTGATTGTTCTCACCTGTTTTCCATTCCCTCATTAGCTTTTGTTTATATAAATACCCTTTAGTTTTTGCATTCCTTTGTCAGTTCTTGTTTGTTGTTGTTTTGAGTTCCTGTTTGTTTTGTCGCTGTCATAATTTATATTAAAGCCTGTAAATAGATCCTACATCTCCTGTCTCATCTCAGCAACTATTTGTGACAGATATAATTGTGTGATTTTCTAGTAACAAATTAGCAATTTAGAATGATTACTCAAGGATAAGGTGTTGGAGTGATGGCTGCTGGAAATGAGGCCAAGATTTGATCAAAAATGACTTTTTTTAAATAGTGATGGTGATGTTTTTTACATCAGTAATGTAGTGACTATACTCTGTGATCAGTTTAATGCCACTTTGGTGAATTAATGCACCAATTTCCTTCCGAAACAGCAAAATATGTACTTTATTCCAAAGTTTTGGCTGCCATTATATGTCCAAGTATTTTGGAAATTAAATAAACCTACTGTACAAAACGAATATAATGCAATGTCATAGAGGATGAAATGTATCCTGTATCCTAATTGCAGGAATGATTCAGATATAGGATGAGATTAAACTTAAACTGATGCAAACTGTTATCAATTTCTACATGCCAACTGAATAAAATGGTTATTTAACATCTTGAGATATTATTAAGTAAATTGTACCATTTGGATACATTATGTTTTTGTGATTTCTCTTACCTTCTTTATATAACATCCATTCCATGCACACATTTTTGGCTTCTAGCGGATGAGGCTTTTCAGACAGATAAACAGCAGAACAGGGCAAGGGAAGTACAATCACCTTTAGGACAGTATATTTTGAACAAGAAAGGTGTATGTTTACAGAATTTAACATGGGAGTACAATACAGAAGTGATGCGGATTGATTGAAGTGAAGATCCCGTCTGTGTGCAATGGTGCGAGGAACCGGATGGCGATCTGTGTTTGCCCTGATTTTAAATTTCTGACACTATTGGCATTGTATCTTTCTATGGTATTTAAAGTTTGCTTTAAACATACAGTAGGCAAGTAATCAAGATATCCGCACATGTCAATCTACATTGTGTTAATGTTTGACACAGTTAAAACATTGCCTACCTTAAAAACAAGTGAAGTTGATCAGTTGATAAACGTGTTCAGACGGTTCCCTCATACCTGAATGCTACAACTACTTTACAAAATAAAATGAAATATGCAGAAAATCACAGTATTACAGTTCTTGTATAGTGACATGGCAGAAAGTCTAGGAGAAGCTAGAGAAGAGATGACACCGACAGCAGTTAATGCAAGCTGCCGCGCTCATGATGATGTACCCCTCTGGGCTTCCATCATGCCGCGCACATTGCGTTTAAGTTTATAAACAGATTTAGTGCTTATAACTTTATTCTTCTCAAAAATTCCAAAATATTATGTATTTGTACTTTTTAATTGTGGTAAAAAAATAACTGTAGTGAAGATAAATACTAAGTAAAAGTAAAAGAACTCTTATTTATTTATTCTAAATTTGAAAATGTACTCAAGTACTGTAACGAGAGTAGTTGTAATTTGTTACTCTCCACCTCTGATATATATATATATATACAGTATATATAAATATAATGTATACCCTGATCAGCCACAACTTTAAAACCACTGCCAGCAAGTGGTTTAGCAAGTGAACAGTCAGTTCTTGAATTTCATGTGTTGGAAGCAGGAAAAATGGGCAAGCGTAAGGATCTGAGCCACTTTGACAAGGGTCAAATTGTGATGGTTAGATGACTAGGTCAGAGTATCTCCAAAACGGCAGGTCTTGTGGGGTGTTCCCAGTATGCAGTGGTCAGTACCTACAAAAGTGGTCCAAGGAAGGACAACCGGTGAATCGGCGACAGGGTCATGGGTGCCCAAGGCTCACTGATGCACGTGGGGAGCGAAAGCTAGCCCGTCTGGTCTGATCCCACAGAAGAGCTACTGAAGCACAAATTGAACTGAAAAACATAATGCTGGCCATGATAGAAATGTGTCAGAACACACAGTGCATCGCAGCTTGCTGTGTATGGGGCTGCATCGCCGCAGACTAGTCAGAGTTGCCCCTGTCCACCACCGAAAGCACCTACAATGGGCACATGAGTGTCAGAAATGGACCAAGGAGCAATGGAAGAAGGTTGCCTGGTCTGATGGACCACGTTTTCTTTTCGATCAAGTAGACGGCCGGGTGCATGTGCATAGTATACCTGGGGAAGAGATGACAGCAGGATACACTGTGGGAAGAAGGCAGGCCGGTGGAGGCAGTGTGTTGCTTTGGGCAATGTTCTGCTGGGAAACCTTGGGTCCTGGTATTCATGTTACTTTGATGCATACCACCTACCTAAAGATTGTTGCAGACCAGGTACACCTCTTCATGTCAACAGTATTACCTGATGGCAGTGGCCTCATTCAGCAGGATAATGCGCCCTGCCACACTGCAAAAATTGTTCAGGAATGGTTTGAGGAACATGATGAAGAGTTCAAAGTGTTGACTTGACCTCCAAATTTCCCAGATCTCAATCCCATTGAGCATCTATGGGCTATACTGGACCAACAAGTCTGATCCATGGATCCCCCACCTCGCAACTTACAAGACTTAAAGTATCTGCTGCTAACGTCTTGTGCCAGATCCCACAGGACACCTTCAGAGGTGGAGTCCATGCCTTCACGAGACAGAGCTATTTTGGTGGCAAGAGGGGGACCTACACGACATTAGGCATGTGGTTTTAATGTTGTGGCTGGTATACTGTGTCTATATATATATATATATATATATACAGTTGAAGTCAGAAGTTTACACACACATTAGCCAAATACATTCAAACTCAGTTTTTCCACAATTCCTGACATTTATTTGTAAAAAACATTCCCTGTCTAAGGTCAGTTTGGATCACTACTTTATTATAAGAATGTGAAATGTCAGAATAATAGTAGACAGAATTATTTATTTCAGCTTTTGTTTCTTTTATCACATTCCCAGTGGGTCAGAAGTTTACACACACTTTGTTAGTATTTGGTAGCATTGCCTTTAAAATGTTTAACTTGGGTCAAATGTTTTGGGAATCCTTCCACAAGCTTCTCACAATAAGTTTCTGGAATTTTGTCCCATTCCTCCAGACAAAACTGGTGTAACTGAGTCAGGTTTGTAGTCCTCCTTGCTCACACAAGCTTTTTCAGTTCTGTACACAAAGTTTCTATCGGATTGAGGTCAGGGCTTTGTGATGGCCACTCCAATATCTTGACTTTGTTATCTTTAAGCCATTTTGCCACAACTTTGGGGGTATGCTTGAGGTCAATGTCCATTTGGGGAAGACCCATTTGTGAACTTCCTGACTGACGTCTTGAAATGTTGCTTCAATATATACACATAATTCTTAACCACTGGAATTGTGATATAGTCAATTAAAAGTGGTGGTGGTGTAGTGGTCTAAACTGGTAATCTGTTAATCAGAAGAATGCTGGTTCGAGCCCCACAGCCACCACCATTGTGTCCTTGATCAAGGCACTTAACTCCAGGTTGCTCCGGGGGGATTGTCCCTGTAATAAGTGCACTGTAAGTTGCTTTGGACAAGCGTCTGCCAAATGCATAAATGTAAATGTAAAAGTGAAACAATCTGTCAGTAAATAATTATTAGAAAAATTACTTGTGTCATGCACAAAGTAGACTACTTGCCAAATCTAGTTTGTTCATATAGAACCTGTGGAGTGGTTAAAACATTTCGTTTTAATGACTTCAACCTAAGTGTGTGTAAACTTGTGATTTCAACTGTTTGTATATATATATATACACATATTTTTGCTTTGTTCAGAAAAACTTAACCTTGCCTTATGTGAACGAAAAAAAAACATTATCAGAATGTTCTTCACTTTTTTCCTCTATTCACATTTGCTGAGCTTCTACAAAATAAATGTAGATGGAAATCGATTAAACTCAAACTACTTAATATTAACATATTGATTAGTTCAGTTGGTGTTTTGCGTCGTTAAAAGTTCAGTTCTATTTAATGCGGGACATAATATCCTACAGTTAAGATTGAGATGCATTACATTAGAATGTTGATATGAATATTCAAAATATTTAATAGGGGATATATGTATTACTGACCTATATATTTTCTGTCCACATGTGAATGGATTATCATCGTGTTTTTTTGACACGTCTTTTAGGATTTCACAACAAATATTTGATCGTGGCAATCACCTCCCCACTTGTGTTCTCTTTCGCCATCACGTAATTAATTTTCAGTATATGCCAGATGATGTAAGAATAAAGAGACGAGACAAAAGCATGTAGTTAAGTCACGATTTACAGCAAGCTAAACTCAATAATAGGGAGCGTGAAAACAGAAAATGAAAGTAACCTTTCTAATCAAGCTGACCCACGTGAAACACAGGAGGAGTGTACCCATCCACAGATCCATTCAGGTGCATTAGTAGAGGTTGTAACTGTGTCTGGTTGACACTTAATTTCTTTGCAAAACCTTGTGCTCCGGATGCATTACTAAACTTGAGATGAACCGACCACGGTACCAATGCTTACCATGGGTGGTGAACCGTATGGTTAGGTTTTTTACCAAGAACAGTTACACTCCTAGTATATATATATATATATATATATATATATATATATATATATATATATATATGTTTTTTCATTCATTTGGCTAGGTTTCAACAACAACAGTGTATTGTAAATGCAAAGTTGACCAAGATTAAAGTTGAACAAAAAGCGAGACAGATACTTTGTGTTTTTTTTTAAATACTTTTTAAAAGCCTTAAAGGAATTCATGTAAAATATAAATATGAATAAATGACATCTAACAGTTGACAAAAGTATGAGAATTTGAATGACAATTAATCATCATAACCGTGAGAGCCCTCAAATAAATTGTCATAATCCAGTTATCTGTTTGACAATTAATCATCAGCCAAATTTCATAATCGTTACAGAGCTAAATATATCCAAAAAATATGTCATCTGAGCAAGTAAGTTGCATATCTGTCCTCTGATCTTCTTTTCTTTTTTACGGCAGTGGCGATTTCTCAGGGCCAGCAAAGTCTTCTCTGCTGGTGTAACATGCATAATAAATCAATATTTTCTCAATCACCTTCATGTATTTTCAATCACTTTCCACTCCAAATTCATCTACAACTGAATAGCAAAAAATCACTTTAGCCATTCCTGGGGCAAGATCTAAACAGGCTGGTAAGACAGACAGAGCCTGTAGATCCCCAATTCTCTTTAGAGAGGTGATCGCCTTAAGAAAAACCAACTTGAGAGTCAGAAGTTTATCAGACGCTGACTCTAGAGGTTCGAATGGGGTCTCAAGGACTATTTCTAAGTTCCATGAAGGGTTCCTGATCCTAGAATGAAGTGAGCAGAGGATGTCTCCCCAATGGCACCCCGTCCATCAAGTTGTGGCAAGCCGAAATGGCGGCCACATAGACCCTGAGAGTGGCGGGGCATATATGCCTGCTGACAATTTTTCCTGCAGAAAGTCCAGAACTGAAAAAATCTGGCAGTTAACTGGATCTGCATTATGTGCACTGCACCATCTTTCAAAGACACCACTTTTATTGGGGTAGATCCTTCTGGTAGAGGGAGCCCTAGCACTTAAAATGGTCTTGATAACCTCAGGTAAAAACCCAGTGTCCCTCAGTTAGTACCCTTCAGGGGCCAAACATGAAGGTTCCACAGTTCGGGCCAGGGATGAAATATTGTCCCCTGTGCCTGAGACAGAAGGTCCTTTCCTGTCTGGAATCACCCAAAGCGAGCCGTCGAGGAGAGACTTTATCTCCGAGAACCATACCCTGTTCGGGCCAGCGCGGCGCTATGGTAAGAGGCAGGACCCTTGCTGGCGAACTCTGGTCAAGACTCTCGGGAGCAGAGAAATCAGGGGAAACGCATACAGAGGCATTCTGGGCCATGTATGCGCCATCGCGTCCAGACCCAGGGGTAGAGGGGACATTGCGCTGTCTATTGAGAGGCGAAGAGGTCATCTTCTGCCCTGTAAAATCTCAACCAGATTTGTTCCACTACCACGGGGTGGAGTTTCCACTCCCCCGTCGGTATTTTCTGTCTGGACAGTAAATCTGCTCCCACATTCAGACATCCAGGGATATAAACTGCCCTGATTGACAGGAGCTTGCCCTGGGCCCAATGGAGAATCTGACGTGCCAGAGTATTCAGCTGACGTGAACAAAGACCTCCTTGATGATTTATGTAGGAGACTGCTGCTGTGTTGTCCACCCGCACAGGACATGGCAGCCCTCAAATGCTGGAGGAAGTATTTCAGGGCCAGAAATACCGCCATCAACACGAGGCAGTTGATGTGCAAATCGAGCTGATGACCCTCCCATTCCCCTTGAGCTGGACGACCACTTAAGACTGCTCCCCAGCCCGTCAGGGAGGCGTCTGTCGTTGGCAACCTGCGAGGACAAGACACACCCAGAGTGTGACCCAGGGTAAGAAACCGGGGTCTGAACCACATAGAAAGGGAACGAAGCGTGCGGCACGTAACCCTTATTTGCCTTAGGGGACTGGCCCTTGGATGAATTCCCCTGGCTTTTAGCCACAACTGAAACAGTCTCATGTGCAGAAGGCCCAAAGGGATAACCGTGGACGCAGACACCATGAGACCTAGTATTCGTTGATACTGACAAACAGTGCAACCTTGACCTAGCCTGACTTTGCTCAGGGTGTTCTGAATGGACATGATTCATGTGGGAGACAATTGTGCCTGTATCGAGATCGAATTCACATAGACCCACATAGAAATACCTGGCAGAAGTTTCCATGGTTCTCAGCAGGAAACCGATGGAGTGCGTACTCCAGGTAGGGAATGAGGTTTTGCCCCAAGTGAAGGAGTTCAAGTACCTCGGGGTCTTGTTCACGAGTGAGGGGACAATGGAGCGGGAGGTTGGCCGGAGAATCGGGGCAGCGGGGGCGGTATTGCACTCGCTCTATCGCACCGTTGTCACGAAAAGAGAGCTGAGCCGAAAGGCAAAGCTCTCGATCTACCGGTCAATTTTTGTTCCTACCCTCACCTATGGTCATGAAGGATGGGTCATGACCGAAAGAACTAGGTCGCGAGTACAAGCGGCCGAAATGGGCTTCCTCAGAAGGGTGGCGGGCTTCTCCCTTAGAGATAGGGTGAGGAGCTCAGTCATCCGTGAGGAGCTCGGAGTAGAGCCTCTGCTCCTTTGCGTTGAAAGGAGTCAGCTGAGGTGGTTTGGGCATCTGGTAAGGCTGCCCCCTGGCCTCCTCCCTAGGGAGGTGTTTCAGGCACGTCCAGCTGGGAGGAGGCCTCGGGGAAGACCCAGGACTAGGTGGAGAGATTACATCTCCACACTGGCCTGGGAACGCCTCGGGGTCCCCCAGTCAGAGTTGGTTAATGTGGCTCGGGATAGGGAAGTTTGGGGCCCCCTGCTGGAGCAGCTGCCCCCGCGACCCGACTTCGGATAAGCGGTTGAAGATGGATGGATGGAAGTTTCCATTTTGACACTTCCAGTTGAGGGGATGTTGAGTGTTCTGCGTCCTGGACTAAGGCAGGAAGCAGCGGTACACCCAACATTTCGCTGGAAGCCGCTAACTCCCGAAACACCAGAGGCGGCGGGAATGGAGAGGTTTTGTGGGGGTTTTGTGGAGGGTTGAAGTGGATGATACACGCACCCCGTTCCGAGGAGGGATACCCCCACAAGGCTGGGCGCAAGACCATCAGGGTTTTCTCTTTTTAGACATTACTCCCCTGAGGTCTTGCTTTGGGGGCTGCTGAGGGCTGACGAACCTGTCCCCAGTCTTTACGAGGGGGAGCATGACTTGCCACTCTCTGTTTCTGAGTCTCCCATCTAGAAGGACCGGGGCGGGGCTGGGTGGCTGACGGCCCCTCCCCCTGAGTGTGGCGAGGAAGGAATTGCCCAAAGGCTTCCTTGTGACTTTTTGCCTCCTGGAACCTGGTGATAGCTATATTCATAGCGTCACCAAATAAGCCAGAAGCGAAACCGCGGCATCGAGAAGGAAAGTTTTGTCCTTAACTCTGATGTCCGATAGGTTAAGCCATAAGTGTCTTTCGGTGCTGACTAAAGCAGACATAGACCGGCCAATGGCGCAGGCCGTCAGCTTGGTCATGCAGGGAGACAGATCCGTGGCTCGACGAAGCTCAGAGAAAGCCTCTTCGTTGACCGTGGTGCCCGCACTCAGATTAGCCTTCACAGATTAGTCTAGTGCGCCTGTAATACTGCCATAGTGTGCAGGGCAGCATCAGCCTGACCTGTTGCCTGAGAAGCCTTCCACACAAGCGTGGAGGTGGTCCTGCACAGCTTTGTGGGAAGAGTGGGTCTCTTTAGCGATGATGCCGAGCCAGGCGAGAGATAACCCGCAAGTGTCTCCTCTACCAGCGGCATCACCGAATACCCCCGAGCCTCAGCACCCATGATAGTCGAATATGTTGCCGTTGAGGGCACGAAGACACGGGACGTATATGGATTCCTCCCTGAATGAGAACGCTCGTTATGGAGGTCATAGAAGAAAGGAAGGGACTGATTTAGCATACCCTTTTTTTTTGGCCACCAGACAGAAATCTGTCTTCTAGTTTGGAGCGTTTGGGGGGGTCTCTTGTTCGCGTGGCCAGTCTAACTATAGTCAGGCCACACCCCGAGTAACCACCTCGAATAATTCCTCAGCTGCTTTATTATTGTACGTGGAATGTACAGAGGATCAGCGTCAATTTTCATTGAGGTGTTGCACACATATTCACAGCTGGTCACACCTAATGTTGTTCCCAAAGTGCTAATTCAGCGCAGCATCATAAGTGTAGCTTTTTGAAGGAGAACAAAAAGTTTATCCAATCAGAATTGATTCCTTGATGCTTACAAGCGAAGTGTGACAACTGTTTCAGAAATCACACTCAGCACCTGTGAAACTTTTCAAGTCACTTTTTAGGTGACTTGTGAAGTAGTGTGGGGTTGCTTTGTATGTCATATTCATGCAATGTGTTGTGTTTATATATATATATATATATATATATATATATATATATATATATATATATATATATATATATATATATATACACACTCACCTAAAGGATTATTAGGAACACCTGTTCAATTTCTCATTAATGCAATTATCTAATCAACCAATCACATGGCAGTTGCTTCAATGCATTTAGGGGTGTGGTCCTGGTCAAGACAATCTCCTGAACTCCAAACTGAATGTCAGAATGGGAAAGAAAGGTGATTTAAGCAATTTTGTTGGTGCCAGACGGGCCGGTCTGAGTATTTCACAATCTGCTCAGTTACTGGGATTTTCACGCACAACCATTTCTAGGGTTTACAAAGAATGGTGTGAAAAGGGAAAAACATCCAGTATGCGGCAGTCCTGTGGGCAAAAATGCCTTGTTGATGCTAGAGGTCAGAGGAGAATGGGCTGACTGATTCAAGCTGATAGAAGAGCAACTTTGCCTGAAATAACCACTCGTTACAACCGAGGTATGCAGCAAAGCATTTGTGAAGCCACAACACGCACAACCTTGAGGCGGATGGGCTACAACAGCAGAAGACCCCACCGGGTACCACTCATCTCCACTACAAATAGGAAAAAGAGGCTACAATTTGCAAGAGCTCACCAAAATTGGACAGTTGAAGACTGGAAAAATGTTGCCTGGTCTGATGAGTCTCGATTTCTGTTGAGACATTCAGATGGTAGAGTCAGAATTTGGCGTAAACAGAATGAGAACATGGATCCATCATGCCTTGTTACCACTGTGCAGGCTGGTGGTGGTGGTTTAATGGTGTGGGGGATGTTTTCTTGGCACACTTTAGGCCCCTTAGTGCCAATTGGGCATCGTTTAAATGCCACGGCCTACCTGAGCATTGTTTCTGACCATGTCCATCCCTTTATGGCCACCATGTACCCATCCTCTGATGGCTACTTCCAGCAGGATAATGCACCATGTCACAAAGCTCGAATCATTTCAAATTGGTTTCTTGAACATGACAATGAGTTCACTGTACTAAAATGGCCCCCACAGTCACCAGATCTCAACCCAATAGAGCATCTTTGGGACGTGGTGGAACGGGAGCTTTGTGCCCTGGATGTGCATCCCACAAATCTCCATCAACTGCAAGATGCTATCCTATCAATATGGGCCAACATTTCTAAAGAATGCTTTCAGCACCTTGTTGAATCAATGCCACGTAGAATTAAGGCAGTTCTGAAGGCGAAAGGGGTCAAACACAGTATTAGTATGGTGTTCCTAATAATCCTTTAGGTGAGTGTATATATATATATTATATATATATATATATATATATATATATATATATATATATATATATATATATAAAATAAAAATATTCAGATAATTCAAATGCATTACATTCCTGTAGCAGAAGAGTTAATCATACATTTGTAATAAGACAATACAAAAAGTGGTTTTAGAATACAATGTATTGTTTTCTATCATATTATTGATCATAAGTCAATCATTGTCACACAGTTCACAGTAATCCTTTACACAAGTGAATCTGTCAATCAGTTGGAGATTTATTATGAGGGTTAATTTAAGGGTCTGTCAAATTTACACCTACGTAAGATATCTTGGGTGTGTTGCGTCATAAACATAAAATGTTTAGGTCACTGTGTCAAGTTAAATATTATGGAATGATATTCCGGACATTATTCAAAAGGAATTGCAAATTGTATTTGCAATTGCGTTTTCAATTTGTGGACGCATAAAATGTGACATAATCCAAACGCAATTGCAAATCGCGCATTACCGTTTGCATTTTCGTTTAAGCAAACGCACAGTGACTGCCAAATTTCAAATGGAAAAGCAAAGTCCGTTTGCAACTGTGTTTCCCATATCTTACGAGTTTTGGCCCTGTCATATTTAAATAGCAATTTCAATTACCACGTCTGCTTTTTTGGACTGTCAACATATTCTCCTCAATATACTACTTCATATATATATTTCATATACTCCTACTTATTGTATATTGTGTGTATTGTTTACTGTACATTGTATCTAATTATTGTGTTGTGTAAGTATGTGTACATTTGATTTGTAAATTGTTTTGTGTAAGTATGTTGTGTACTGTAATTGTTATATGTCTTGTCACTGTCATGACTGATATGTTGCTCGGAACTGCACACAAGAATTTCACCTACTGTTGCACTTGTGTATATGGTAGTGTGACAATAAAGTGATATGATTTGATATGATTTGATAAACCGCCGTCTGTTCAGGGCATCACCTCTTGACCGTCGACTGTGAGTGACGTCACTTCCCAAGACAAACAGGCCCCATAGCATAATCCCACCCTTGACCCTGATTGACAGGTTTCCGTGTAAGGCATCAATGGAAATACTAAGGGAATTAGTACTCCATTTGAGTTTTGGCTGGCTACATACGCGACGCTGAGAAAGTGAAAAAGCAGACGTGGTAATTGAAATTGCTATTTAAATATGACAGGGCCAAAACTCGTAAGATATGGGAAACACAGTTGCAAACGGACTTTGCTTTTCCATTTGAAATTTGGCAGTCACTGTGCGTTCGCTTAAACGAAAATGCAAACGGTAATGCGCGATTTGCAATTGCGTTTGGATTATGTCACATTTTATGCGTCCACAAATTGAAAACGCAATTGCAAATACAATTTGCAATTCCTTTTGAATAATGTCCGGAATATCATTCCATAGAATATAGTTTAATACTCAATCTTTAAACACATCTTGAGATCCCTTAGATCGAATTTGCGCTCCATCAAGTTTTCTTCACTGTATTAACTGCGTGTTGCCACACAGCTGAAATTTCAATTACTGCCCTCTGGAGTAAACAGGTGCTACTACAAGCTTGCATTTCTCAGGAATCTTCATTATTACAATCCGGGGGCATTGCGATTAATTGCATTTTTTTTATGCATTATTTTTAGTACAATTTATCTCACTGAATTAATGCATTAAATCAATAGCCCTAATATATAAAATATTATGTATTTACTATGTTACTATTTTGTTCTGCTAAATTCTCACAAGATCCACATCTGCTGGTACTGAGGTTAAGGTACGGGTAGGTTAAGGAGTATAGGGTTAGTGTTATGGGTTTGAGTTAGGTTTTAGGATAAGAGCTGTGTTAGGGGTAAGGTTAACAATGTAATTACAAAAGTAATTAATTTAGGGTACTTTAAATGTAGTTACAATGCAATAACTAATTTGTACATAATAAGTACATTCTATCACATGCTTAAGTGCATAGTAGCTAAGGACACCTGATATAAAGTGGGACCGTTTAGTGTTATGCAGTGGTTGCCATGTTGTTGCTTGACCCCATAATGGCTGCTTGCAGTTATATTTATTATTTACTTTCCTAAAACTGATGGACAAATATCACAATCAAACGAACAGCAGAATGTGTCTTTGTAAACTGTAAATCACTCAAAACACAAACTCAATGAGATGAACAGAGACACAAATCTACTCCACAGGAGCAGCGCTTGCACACGCTTGCATCAGAAATGATGATCAGACAAAATATAAAGCACAACAAGAAAAAACGAGGCAAAAATAGAGAACAACATAGAAAGTTAACCAGAAAAAGAGAGATACAGAGAGAGAGCGACACGGTGTATATAGAGGAGGAGAGAGTGAATTTGAGGAACGCTAGTGAAGGACTGACATTACGAGCTCTGACAGAGTTCACAGATGGCAAAGAAACGACGCGTAAACAAACACACACACACACACACACACACACACACACATTCTCACAGTCGATTTTCTGTGTGTTTATGGATGCGTGGATGACGAGAAGAGAGCAAATCTCATCTCAGCATTCGGGGACGAAAGAGAGCAGAGAACAGTGACAGTGAGATCACACTGCCACCTGCTGGACAGACACAGAACTGCAGAACATACACAAGCACACAAAATATGCTTTGCAGTAAACAGTATTTGCTATTCTTACGGTTTATGGCAAAGCATGTACAGTATACTACAAAGTATGTGAAACAGAATGCAGCATTAATATTTCCAATAGTAGTATGATGCATTGTTGTTACATGACCTCATCCCACTGCAATGTTTAATTCAGTGAGTGATGTTTAGGTATCATGTTAAAAATTAATTAGAAATAAATGTTATTTTTTAATCCCTTTTGGCAGGCAGATTAAATAATTAGTCAAGAAAAAGATGTTAAAATCACAGCTGATAATTCTTACAGCTCTTCCGTGGCACTGGAAATGGAAGGTCAAGTCGAGTGCAAGGCGTTGTGTGCATTTAGTATTCTTAAGTATATATACAGTATACAGTGTGCACTGTTGTATACTACATTTGCATACTGTGTCTAGTATGCACACTGCAGAAATAGTATTAGCAGTGTGCTAGTTTGCTCTCTGTCTCACACTGTTTCTGATGCAGTGTTTTTAAAGTATTCTACTGACATCTGCTGGTAAAACTGAAAACATCAGCTGCAACTGAAATACAGACATAGAACTGAACAAAAAATCTCAATATTCACTGAGGACATAAAGTTTTTACACCAATAGCATAAGTGAAAATGTGCTTCAATATAATTTTGTAACAGTGCAAAAAATATAATTTGTGTTAGGATTAGCTATAACTCAAAATATCATCCTTTTTATTCATTTCTTAACTTTTTTCTTGAGATTCACATATGCATGCAAATTCACATACATAATGGGTTAAAGTGCATAGTCTTTGTGTAACAGCTTGTATGAAAAATCTAGTAAAACTTTGGTTTGAAGAAATGGAATAAGTTCTACAATGTGAAATAATAATCCAAATAAATAAGTAACATTAACAAATAATGTGTGATAATAAACTACATAGTAGTACAAAAACAATATTAATAGATATAAAAAATATATGTAGTACAAAATAAATTAATTTAAATAAATATAATCAACTAAACACAAAATAAATGACAAAATAACAGTGTGCATGAGTAATATTCAGAAATAAAGTAACATGTCCGGTTGCTACTGGCAAGCTGCAGAAGTGTTTGTAGCTTGCTAGCCTGCTTAGCATTGCTTATTATTAATCTAATACGTTCATAATTTTATCCTTTGCCATTTTACCGCATGCTTCGGGTTTTTTCACTTTCCCACTGTTTCAACTGCGTGTATTTTAAAGCGTGCACCTGTTTTCTCTCTTTTTTCTTTTTTTCCCCCCTGCTTGTCTACATCTTGCATCTCGATTGCATACATTTGTTTTCTCCACTGTGTTTTACACAGACTATTGCATCAATTTCAAACATCTGCTGATTCGGAATCAAATCGAACCACATCAATCTCAAACCCTCGTCACACAAGAACAACCATAACATCAACAAAAATACAAGTGCGGTAAGTCATGGCATCCGCCCATGTTATTTCTTCCTGCATCACATGTCACGTGTTTGCTAAGGCTTCTTCCATCAGCAGTGAGGGAATCAAATGTGATAAATGTAAGGAATTAGTCAGGCTGATAGAGAAGGTTAATGAGTTAGAGACACGCATCCGAACTAGTGGAGGTCAGTGAGAAAGAGAAGCCTGTAGATGCTGTTTTGCATGTGAGTAGTACAGAGAGAACATACACATTTTGGTTCCGGCTGTAAAGCCCCTGCAGCAGGGTGTTTGGGTGACGTCTTGGCAGCATACTCACTCAGCAAAGAGACACCACTCTCCCGTTCCTGTTAGGGTTTCCAATCGCTTCTCCCCACTCAGTGATGCACCCACTGAGAATCATGTTGAAAGAGCCCTTGTTATTGGCAATTCTATTGTAAGGAACATGGAAATAGAGACTCCAGCCACCACTGTTAAATGCATTTCCGGGGCTCGAGTGCCTGAGATCAGATAACATTTTTGGCACTGACGATGTCTGGCTTCACCAGTCAGAGATCACTAAAGATAATGTTAAAGAGGTGTGTGAACTCGCAAAAACTATGTCAGACACAGTAATATGCTCTGGCCCCCTCTCTGCTCATCGACAAGGTTTATAGTAGATTAGTGTCACTGAATGGCTGGAAGTTTGAGTGATGTCCGGAGAATAGCATAGGATTTATAGACAATTGGAAGGATTTTTGAGGTAGACCTGACCTGCTAAAGAGAGATGGACTCCATCCCTCCAGGGAAGGTGCCGCTCTCCTCTCTATTAATTTGGCTCATAGTTTAACCCTCTGGGGTCGCCGGGGCGTCCTGCTGGCTATTTTCGTCATTACAGCAGAAACAACATAAAATTCTCCATCATTTTGGGCCATACAGATAAGTGTAAGACATCATTAGAGACTATAAAGGGTCTACTTTTATTTGTGTACACTCACAATAACAACAAAATCTTGTGCTTTTGTAAAATAAAGAAAATAAAAAGGTTGAGCTTTCAGCAGTCTCTGTGTTCACGAGCATATTTCTGAAACACGTCACAAAAATGAACTGAAACTCCGCGAATACTTATCACACAAACATGAAACACATATCTAAAGAAAGCTTAAAATGTCTACTTTTAAATACAACTATTCACATTTAAAAAAAATATTCTCCTGCAAGCGATGTACAGTTTTTATTGGCTTAGCTCATTATAGGTAATGTGAGCACACCCACCAGCAGAGCACACCATTCATACGCTAATGTGCTGAGACGATCAATGCAAATGGTGAACACCCCGACAGTGAGGTTTGATTTAAACACAATGAATTCACTTTACTGCGCATTTGTAATGATACACAGGTGAGGAAACTCCTGGATAGTAAGGAAGAGTTAAAATTTTCCTCAGAAAAAGAGCGGGACTCCGATGAACGTTTGTATTTTGAAGAGAGACTTGATCCAGCCGAGGATACAATTTCGGACGAGTAAGTCATTTAGTTTTCATTAGTTGACATGCTATTTTATATAAACATGTACATATATTACTAGTGGGACTGTTTCCAGACTTTCCAGCCAGGATTCAGAGTATTGACATTTGAAATATATCCTATTAAGCAAGTTTTAGTTACATTGAAATGCTGTTTTGGTTAAAGCAGGTATTTAAATTGTATGCTGTATAATATAAATATGATATGTAATATGATGTAAAAATAATATGAATGTTTAGATTATATTTTATCTAGTGTTTATGCTGCCTCATTATCATCAATGCTTTCGCTTGCAAATATCTGTTCAGGTGTAAATGAGTAAAATGTACTTTAAATATGCCCATATTAGAAAATCAGCATATTGTAACTTCTTGAAAACTCAAGAAGAGCTTATATAAATACAGTCTTCTCTAGCACTCATGGTAGCGTCGCCCCTCTTAAATTAAAGAAAATTCAAGAAAAAAGTCCCACACCATGGTACAACGATAACACTCATGCTCTCAAGAGAGCAGCTTGGAAAATGGAGCACAAGTGGAAGAATACAAAATTAGAGGTTGTAACACAGTTAAAGGATGGGCAAGGAGGAGGCGAGAACCGGCTTTTCAATATAAATAATAGTTTTAATGATAAACTTAAAAAGAAGACATAAACACACACATGACGGACATGTCCACTAACGATCTCTCTCTCCCGCACGACACCCTGCAGTCGACCTTTATACCTTGGAGGCTTGATTAGCCTAATACGGGACCGGGTGTGTATGATCACGACCCGGCCCTGCCCTCCGTCCTGCCACAGAGGTATTTCATGGTTTCATGTAGATACAGACAGGCACTAAAATCAGGTCATCATATTTGAGCAAACTCATAGAAAATAGCCACAACAATCCTAGGTGTTTATTCAGTAATGTGCCTAAATTGGTTAGGAATACAGCCTTAACAGAACCAGATATTCTGTCACAGCACAATAGTAATGACTTCATAAATGTTTTTACTGAAATAATTAAATTGGAACTATGCAATCAACTGTCACAGCACCTCAGAATAATTTTCCTCATGAGTATCTTCAGTCCTTCGCTGTCATAGGACATGAAGAGCTTACAAAACTTATCAAAATATCAAAAGCCACAAAATTTATATTAGATCCAATACCAACTAAGCTCTTAAAAGACGTAGGGAATTCAGAACATCTTCTTAATATTATGAACTCCTCGCTACAGTACAGAGACTGCACTTATAAGAGTTACAAATGACTTGCTCTTATTATATGATCGCAGCTGCATTTCTCTTCTAGTGCTTTTAGATCTTAGTGCTGCCTTTGACATGACAGATCACAACATTCTCTTGAATAGGACAGAGAGTTATGTTGGCATTAGTGGAGTTGCATTAGCATGGTTTAGGTCCTATTTATCAGACCGCTACCACTTTGTCTATGTAAATGAGGAATTGTCAAATCAAACAAAAGTTAAGTATAGAGTGCCTCAGGGATCAGTTTTAGGGCCTCTGATTTTCTCCTTATACATGCTTCCCCTGGGGGATATTTTCAGGAATCGTGGAATAAGTTTACACTGTTATGAGGACGATAGAGTGTAGTGAGAGAGGATGAGCGAGGAGGTCGGTTGCAGGCAGTAAAAGGTACCCTCCATGACCTCATCAGCTCATCATGCACCTCTGAGAAAAAGGAACCGGTTGGGGTGGCTGTGAGCGGCAGCCAGACCCGAGGAACTGATCATCCATCTGTGAAGGCTGTGGGGTGGACAGAGTAGGGTAGCCCAGGCAAGCATGTCGGCCATATGGGCATCAGCCTCAGACTGGGCGTGCCGACCCGAGGGTGGCAGCCCAATCGAGTCTTCCGCATCAGATGCCGGACCACTCTTCGATGCAGCTCATCATCCAGCTCGGGGGGCTCAAGGGGATAATCAGACTGGCCGTGAGGCGAGCCGCTGTCACCCCGAGCCCGGGCTGAATTCAACCAGCGTGTCAGGGGGGCGGGTGGTTCTTGGGGATGTACCCGGCGAAACCGAGCCCACTGCCATCCCCAAAGTGCCTGGAAAAAAGTCGCGACCGCAACGTTGCCATGGTAAGATTCTCTCAATGAGAACACGAACCATCCACAAATGCTGCCTCTATGTGATCACGGCACAGACACATGAGGCAGCGCCTGTTACTGTCTAGAGCGGAGAGAAATTGACCGCATCCAGGAACTACATAGGGGCGGAAGGGCATCTTTATAAAGGCGCGTCCTGTAAAGGACGTTCAATGCCGCTGTGTTTTGCTATTTTAGAGAAATAAACTTTTTAAATGAAAATTTTCTCTTTTAACAGTGCTGTCGAAGCGCCCAGTGGCAAAGCTGCACTGCTGTGCAGAGAAGAAGAAAGCTGCTGATATGCACCGTAGATCCAACAGCATACGCTCTTGCAGAGATGAAGTGAACAGTCTTGTGATGGACAGGCTATGAAGGAAAAATCTGAATGGACAGACTCATTTACCTCATATGTCCATGGGCGGGTCATGCAAATTCTGTCTGCCAAGATCTCATTGGCCTTTTCTCAAGTTCAGAGATGTGCGAGGCTCTCAAGAGAGACCCCTAGTGTAGCTTCTTCAACACAACGTTGAAGTGAGCGACAGACGGGGAACTAATTCATGCATTCATGACCTAAAGACTAGATTATTGTAATGCATTACTGGGAGGATGTCCAGCAAGTTCAATAAATAAACTTCAATTGGTTCAATATGCAGCTGCCAGAGTGCTAACGAGAACCAAGAAATATGATCACATTAGCCCCATTTTATCATCGTTACATTGGTTACCTGTTAAATTTTGTATTAATTAAAAAATTCTGTTAACTACATACAAAGATTGAATGGTCTAACGCAGTACTTAAGTGACCTTCTACCATACCATATTCCATCACGTTCATTATGATCACAAAATTCTGGCTTGTTAATAGTTCCTAGAATATCAAATTCCAAAAAATGAGGAAGATCGTTTTCATATTTGGCTCCTAAACACAGTTCGGAATGCACACATTCACTCAGTTTAAGTCTTGACTAAAGACACATCTTTTAAGCCAGGCATCCACCTAATTTATCCACCAACTCACAATTAGGCTGCTTTAGTTAGGTCTGCTGGAACCAGAAACATCATTCATATCTATAACACTGCAATAAATTGAATGGCATCTACGCTAATAAATTATATTTGTTTCCATGTCTCAACCTCAGGATTCATATCCCAATGTCACCAGAGCCAGCCAGATCCAGCTCCATTCCTGCTTGGTGTCCGACTCCACTGCTATGTGTCGCTGAGTGATGACGACAAACTACAGCTGGTGCTAGCCAGACATCACTTCAGTCTTTTACGCTGGACTTGTGGGTAAACTGATGCCAACTTCAACTGTAAGACATCGTATATACTTCATATGCCACTGCCTGAACCTTGGACCCCACCGAATGACCAGCCGCTTGAACTGCATTGCACCTCATTGGCAGAGGCCTGCATCACGTTTGCCTATTGATGGACTACACTCTTGAAATGGAATACATGGATTATCAATTAAGTCTTCACCAGCCAACTAACAAAGGTTAATGCATCTATGTGAACTTCTGCAGTTAATCCAGGATGGACTTCAAAGACATTAGTCATTAATCTTACAGTTCATACAAAATCTTAGTTTAAATACTGGCCGTTAACACTTACTTTGTTTAATATTTTAAACCATGACTTGCACTGCACATTGTTACAGTCTGTCTCCCTCGTGTTTCCTAGGACTCTTATTTTGACGTGCTTCCCCCGGACTACATTACCCAGTATGCACTGCCCTCATCACTGCCATCTGTTCCTCATTTCTCTCACCTGTTTTCCATTCCCTCATTAGTTCTTGTTTGTGTAAATACCCTTTAGTTTTTCATTCTTTTGTCAGTTCTTGTTTGTTGTTGTTTTGAGTTCTCCATTGTTATTTTCAACTGTGATAATTTTTTATTAAAGCCTGCAAATAGATTCTATGTCTCCTATCTCATCTCAGCAACCATTCTTAACACACATAAATAACTAATATTGGCGTTATATTCATGATGTTAGTCAGAGGGGAACTGGCCCCCAAAGTGATTCTGGTTTAGATTTAGGGTGGGGTTAGTCAGAGGGGAACTGGCCCCCACAGTGAGTCTGGTTTAGGGTTAGGGTGGGGTTAGTCAGAGGGGAACTGGTCCCCACAGTGAGTCTGGTTTAGGGTTAGGGTGGGGTTAGTCAGAGGGGAACTGGCCCCCACAGTGAGTCTGGTTTAGGGTTAGGGTGGGGTTAGTCAGAGGGAAGTGGCCCCCACAGTGAGTCTGGTTTAGGGTTAGGGTGGGGTTAGTCAGAGGGGAACTGGCCCCCACAGTGAGTCTGGTTTAGGGTTAGGGTGGGGTTAGTCAGAGGGGAACTGGCCCCCACAGTGAGTCTGGTTTCTCCCAAGGTTATTTTTCTCCATTAATCAACATGTACAAAATGTACGATTATATTTAATCAAACTACTCAATTATGACTAAGACTTTATATATATTACAGTTTCATTTTTAGTTAATGCATGATTTTCTGTTAAACTGCTTTGAAACTATTGTTGTGAAAAGTGCAACACAAATAAAAGTGTATACAGTCTTCTTATTTTGTGTATACTGTATATTATTAGGTGTATATTGTGTTATATGTAAATCAGATGTTTATTGTAATTGTCATTCTGCTATGTTGCACTTGTGTATATGGTTGAGTGACAATAAAGGGATTTGATTAGATTTAATGCAGTGAAGCTTTTAGAAGTTTGAGACAGTATGTTTACGTTCCAGAGAGATTCCGCTGTTAAACGAACATAATCAAAACACTCCATCTCTCTTTATGGTGGTGCATCGCTATTATCAGTTTCATAAAAAATGACAGCAAGTCCAAACAGATTCAACTGAGCTATGGTTACCTCTACATCAAACATCATATGTTTCTGTATTCTGCACACACACAGAACAATAATTTAAGGGATTCACCAAAAAATCATATTATAATTTGAGTCAAAAACAGCTGTTGTTGAATCAATGTTACATTTATATAGCGCTTTTCTGACAACTTCACTCACACCAGCTATTGATGGAGAAGAGAGAGTAGAATTATAGAGTCAGTTAATGGATGGGGATTTTATATTTATAATTATATATTACGAGGCCAAGATTGATAAGGGCCAATGGAGGGGAATTTGGCCAGGACACTGGGGTTACACCCCTACCCTTTAGGAGAACTGCCCTGGGATTTCTAATGATCACAGAAATCGTCTGAATGACGTGCCTTTTACTAGCTTTATTACCCACACAGTCCACAGCGTGAGCACCCCCTGCTGGCCTCCCTAATACCTCTTCCATTGACTTTAAACACAAGCATAAGTGAAAAGATGTTTTGTTTAGGGGTCCAAGGGCCGTAAGTCCTAGAGATATACGAAACTTGGCAGTATGGTCCCAAATCCCCACTGCTACTCAGGTGCACACAAACACACCCATCTGACTCTAGGTGGCACTATAACAAGCATTTTTACACTATATACAGTGTATGTATATATATATATATATTGGCAGCCAAAAGTTTGGAATATTGTAAAGATTCAGGTGTTTTGGAAGGAAATTGTACTTCAATTCACCACCAAGAGCACAATCACTATTTGAAAAATATTTGACTTTTTTCCAAATAGTGATGTGCTGTTTTTTACATCAGTAATGTCCTGATTATACTTTGTGATGTTGGATGCCACTTTGGTGAATTAAAGTACCAATGTCCTTCTGAACCAGCTAAATCTTTACATTATTCCAAACATTTGGCCGCCAGTGTAAACCAATATGTTTTTGGGGTGTGTCCTATTACTACTAATGGGCCTGTATCTTGTGAGTGCAGAATCCAAACATAACCCATCTTAATACATATGGACAGTAGACCATTTTCAGATAACATGAAAAATGTCATCAATTTGTGATGCTAGTGGCAATAAAACATAAGAAAAACTTTTTGTGCTAATGTAAGGCAATTAAGGTTAGGGTTACACAAACAACACCAAAACAACTGTGTTGATGATATCCACAGAATGTTTTCTATCAAATTTCATTAATTTGTCACTCCATATGTGCTTGGAACCCAATAATTGCCACTTGTGGCTATATTTTGCAGGTTTTCTTTTGTTTCAGCACATCTGTGAGTGTAAATATGAATCTGTGTGTGTGTGTGTGTGTGTGTGTGTTCAGTCACTTACACTCAGCAGCCTCCAGCTCATCACGCAGGTTCCATCTGGAAACCTGAACCAAAAACTTGCTGTATACTCCAAATCGGACCGCACCTACAGAGACACACACAATTATAATCCCGCTCATTTCTTTCTTTGTTTTTCTATTTTAAAACTGACTGTTTAATTGTATAAAAACTGGAAAGCATTTCATTTAATGGGTTAAAATGTACATTATTTTGTAACTTTTTAAATAAACGAGTGTGTGTATTTAGCCACAACATTTAGTGTAGGTTCCCCTCATGACACCAAAACAGTTCTGACCCATCGAGGCATGGACTCCACCTCTGAAGGTGTCCTGTGGGATCTGGCACAAGACGTTAGCAGCAGATACTTTAAGTCTTGTAAGTTGCGAGGTGGGGGATCCATGGATCGGACTTGTTGGTCCAGTACATCCCATAGATGCTCAATGGGATAGAGATCTGGGGAATTTAGAGGTCAAGTCAACACTTTGAACTCTTCATCATGTTCCTCAAACCATTCCTGAACAATTTTTGCAGTGTGGCAGGGCGCATTATCCTGCTGAATGAGGCCACCGCCATCAGGTAATACCGTTGACATGAAGAGGTGTACCTGGTCTGCAACAATCTTTAGGTTGGTGGTATGCATCAAAGTAACATGAATACCAGGACCCAAGGTTTCCCAGCAGAACATTGCCCAGAGCAATTCTTCCCACAGTGCATCCTGCTGACATCTCTTCCCAAAGTACTCTACACACACCCGGCCGTCCACATGATCTAAAAGAAAACAGGAGCAGGCCACTTTCTTCCATTGCTCCTTGGTCCAGTTCTGATGCTCACGTGCCAATTGTAGGCGCTTTTGGTGGTGGACAGGGGTCAGCATGGGCACTCTGATCGGTCTGCTGCTTTGCAGCCCCATATGCAGCAAGCTGCGATGCACTGTGTGTTCTGACACATTTCTATCATAGCCAGCATTATGTTTTTCAGTTCAATTTGTGCTTCTGTGGGATCAGACCAGACGGGCTAGCCTTCGCCCCCCACGTGCATCAGTGAGCCTTGGGCACAGATGACCCTGTCGCCGGTTCACCGCTTGTCCTTCCTTAAACCACTTTTGGTAGGTACTTACCACTGCATAGCGGGAACACCCCACAAGACCTGCCGTTTTGGAGATACTCTGACCTAGTCATCTAACCATCACAATTTGGCCCTTGTCAAAGTTGCTCAGATCCTTACGCTTGCCCATTCACTTGCTGCCTAATATATCCCATCCCTTGACATGTGCCATTGTAATAAGACAATCAATGTTATTCACTTCACCTGTCAGGTTTTAATGTTGTGGCTGATCAATGTAAGTGTCTGTGAATTAGACGTGCATGTTCATAATTCCCACTCATACCCCATAAAAAGAGATTAGGGTTTGCATTGTGTGTTTTGTTGTTTAATGTTCGTTACAAGCTGTTTATTGCCTCATTTTGGTTTAATGCATTATTACTGCTGTTAGAAGTTCTTCATTTTCTCTCTGTGAATGAATAATCAGGATTACTGTAAACACTCAGTTACAGCAAGTGTACTGTAATTTATTCCTCTTTCAATCAGCATATATCTGCAATAGGCAGATTTCTGATTCATGTTACGTTCACCAAATCTTAAATAGCAGCAAGTTCAAATATCCGGATCCTGACTCTCTCGTTGAGTTTTTGTTGTGTCAGGATCCTGTCACCTGTCTTTCTGTGTATGGCTGTCTTGTGTATCTAGTGTCAGTATCCTGCCATTTCGTTTGGACTTTTTTAAAATAGTTTTTACGGCTGGATCCTGACACTAGTGTTTTCTCATTGCCATGTGCACTCATGCCTGTGCTGTCTTAAGTTTAACTATGACCCCTTGTTTGCCTTGTTATTAGTTTATCATCTTCACCTGCCTCTTCTCATTACCCTCCTCAGTTCCTTCCTTATTTAATCTCTTTCAAAGTCTTGTGCCAGTTTGTTGTGGAAATTCCTGTGGAGTGTTTGTGGATATTTCCCTAGCAAGTTGTCTGTTGTTTCCAGTTATTTGGCTTAAGCACATGGATTTTGAGACTGCCCTTGCCAGCCCATCCAGGCTACTTGCTTTTGCCCCTCAGAGAACATTGAGTTTGTTTTTGATTTATTTGTAAAATAAACCGTATTTAACTTTTATCTAACGCTGACACTAAATTCCAAGCTTTTAAAATAATTAGTTTGAATTTAATTTAATTTAAACGCAGTTTCAGGTTAAATTATTAAAAATGGAAACTTAAAAAGTAAAATATATTGGTTAACAGTATCAGCCACAATGAGCTGTGAATTATCGTTATCGTATTGGCCCTGAAATTCCATATTGGTGCATATGCATACCTATATATATATATATATATATATATATATATATATATATATATATATATATATATATATAAACATAATCGGGGTGTAAAGTAACAAATTAAAAATACTCTTGTTACTGTAATATGTTGTTTTTCCCAGGAAAATAGTTGTACAATATTATAATATTATACAAATAAAAATGGTATACTTTACATTTACTGAAGAACTTGAGGGCTGTAACTGTACATTTACTGTGCTATTTTCTCTCTGTCTGTGTTCACTACTTCCCTGTCCTGATTTTATTTTCATCCATCAATGTTTGTCTACGGAGAGTCTTGTGACCATCAAATCAAATCACGAATGCAAAACTTGAATGGCAGCAGTAGACCTGGCTGGCACAAAAACTGTAATTAATCATCATGGATGTGGAGGACACCTCAGTCAGCAGTTCAACACCTGAACATCCACAGCCGCACCTGAAAGTGCTTTTTGCAGTGAAGGCTAGTTTGTGAGTTCAGTTTGCTCAAGCCAATCTATATATCAGCATTAATTCTGCTGAGCTATATTTCATATTTCTGCCTATCAGATTTTCTTTATCTATAATGCCTGTAAATTATATATTTATCAATCAGATTATTGGGCTGCTGTGAGAGATTTATACAATGTTAGCTAGGGTATAGGGCTGGGGGATAAAAACAATCTTGATATTTAGATGGATAAAAACATAAAATATTTAGCCTATGTCCTACATCTAGACCAGGGGTGTTCATTACATAAATTGTAATAACAAGACAAACACTGGTTGATCTATATAAAAACTAAAAGTTTTACTTTATTTCCTCGCTTCTGTAGCCGCGCACTGTTTGACAGACAAGCGGCTAATGTGTGTGTGGGCATGTTTATGTGGTTTACAAGAAATATTTTAGGTTACAAACTGGTAATTACAAGGGTATTAAGCTATAAATGTGGTTTATGAAGACATTTCTAGTGTCCCCATAATTAAAATATCTTAAAATACATATTAAACAATGTTTTATTGAAAATTTTAAAATGCAGAAAGTTTACTGGTTGTGTTGGGTTTAGGGGTGTGTTGGGTTTAGAGGTTGTGTTAGGTTTAGGGGTTGTGTTGGGTTTAGGGGTTGTGTTGGGTTTAGGGGTTGTGTTAGGTTTAGGGGCTGTGTTAGGTTTAGGGGCTGTGTTGGGTTTAGGGGATGTGTTGGGTTTAGGGTTTGTGTTGGGTTTAGGGATGTGTTAGGTTTAGGGGATGTGTTGGGTTTAGGGGTTGTGTTGGGTTTAGGGGGTGTGTTGGGTTTAGTGGATGGGTTGGGTTTAGGGGTTGTGTTGGGTTTAGGGGTTGTGTTGGGTTTAGAGGTTGTGTTGGGTTTAGGGGCTGTGTTGGGTTCAGGGGTTGTGTTGGGTTTAGGGGATGTGTTGGGTTTAGGGGTTGTGTTGGGTTTAGGGGCTGTGTTGGGTTTAGGGGTTGTGTTGGGTTTAGGGGCTGTGTTGGGTTTAGGGGCTGTGTTGGGTTTAGGGGTTGTGTTGGGTTTAGGGGCTGTGTTGGGTTTAGGGGCTGTGTTGGGTTTAGGGGATGTGTTGGGTTTAGGGGTTGTGTTGGGTTTAGGGGTTGTGTTGGGTTTAGGGTTGTGTTGGGTTTAGGGGGTGTGTTGTGTTTAGGGGTTGTGTTAGGGTTAGGGGTTATGTTAGGTTTAGGGGTTGTGTCGGGTTTAGGGGTTGTGTTGAGTTTAGGGGGTGTGTTTGGGCTCTAGAGGCTGTGTCTAAGCTCACAGCCAGTAGGCTTTCTGCATGTTAAGATTTTCAGGAAAGCATTGTTTAATATGTGTTTTAAGGTATTTTAATTATGGGGACACTAGAAATGTCTTCATAAACCACATTTATAGCTTAATACCCTTGTAATTACCAGTTTGTAACCTAAAATATTAACCTAGAGGTTGTGTTGGGTTTAGAGGTTGTGTTAGGTTTAGGGGTTTGTGTTTAGGGGATGTGTTAGGTTTAGGGGTTGTGTTGGGCTTAGGGGTTGTGTTGGGTTTAGGGTTTGTGTTAGGTTTAGGGGTTGTGTTGGGCTTAGGGGTTGTGTTGGGTTTAGGGTTGTGTTAGGTTTAGGGGTTGTGTTAGGTTTAGAGGTTGTGTTGGGTTTAGGGGTTGTGTTAGGTTTAGGGGCTGTGTTGGGTTTAGGGGTTGTGTTGGGTTTAGGGTTGTGTTGGGTTTAGGGGTTGTGTTGGGTTTAGGGGTTGTGCTGGGTTTAGAGGCCGTGCTGGGCTTAGGGGCTGTGCTGGGCCTAGGGGCTGTGCTGGGCCTTAGGGGCTGTGTTGGGCTTAGGGGCTGTGCTGGGCTTAGGGGCTGTGCTGGGCTTAGGGCTGTGCTGGGCTTAGGGGCTGTGCTGGGCCTAGGGGCTGTGCTGGGCCTAGGGGCTGTGCTGGGCTCTAGGGCTGTGCTGGGCCTAGGGCTGTGCTGGGCCTAGGGCTGTGCTGGGCCTTAGGGGCTGTGCTGGGCCTAGGGCTGTGCTGGGCCTAGGGCTGTGCTAGGCCTAGGGGCTAGTGCTGGGCCTAGGGCCTGTGCTCAGGCCTAGGGGCTGTGCTAGGGCCTAGGGGCTGTGCTAGGCCTAGGGCTGTGCTAGGCCTAGGGGCTGTGCTAGGCCTAGGGGCTGTGCTGGGCCTAGGGCTGTGCTAGGCCTAGGGGCTGTGCTAGGCCTAGGGCTGTGCTAGGCCTAGGGCTGTGCTGGGCCTAGGGGCTGTGCTAGGCCTAGGGCTGTGCTGGGCCTAGGGCCGTGCTAGGGCCTAGGGGCTGTGCTGGGCCTAGGGCCAGGCCGTGCTAGGCCTAGGGCTGTGCTAGGGCCTAGGGCCTGTGCTAGGCCTAGGGCCTGTGCTGGGCCTAGGGCCGTGCCAGGCCTAGGGCTGTGCTGGGCCTAGGGCCATGCTGGGCCTAGGGCTGTGCTAGGCCTAGGGTCAGGCTAGGCCTAGGGGCCGTGCTGGGCCTAGGGCTGTGCTAGGCCTAGGGGCTGTGCTGGGCCTAGGGCCTGTGCTAGGCCTAGGGGCCATGCTAGGCCTAGGGCCGTGCTAGGCCTAGGGGCTGTGCTAGGGCCTAGGGCCTGTGCTGGGCCTAGGGGCTGTGCTAGGCCTAGGGCCGTGCTGGGCCTAGGGGCTGTGCTAGGCCTAGGGCTGTGCTGGGCCTAGGGGCCGTGCTAGGCCTAGGGCCGTGCTAGGCCTAGGGCTGTGCTAGGCCTAGGGGCCGTGCTGGGCCTAGGGGCTGTGCTGGGCCTAGGGGCTGTGCTGGGCCTAGGGGCTGTGCTAGGCCTAGGGCCGTGCTAGGCCTAGGGCTGTGCTGGGCCTAGGGCTGTGCTGGGCCTAGGGCCGTGCTGGGCCTAGGGCTGTGCTGGGCCTAGGGCCAGTGCTGGGCCTAGGGCTGTGCTAGGCCTAGGGCTGTGCTGGGCCTAGGGCTGTGCTAGGCCTAGGGCTGTGCTGGGCCTAGGGCCGTGCTAGGCCTAGGGGCTGTGCTGGGCCTAGGGCTGTGCTAGGCCTAGGGCCGTGCTAGGCCTAGGGCTGTGCTAGGCCTAGGGCTGTGCCAGGCCTAGGGCCATGCTAGGCCTAGGGCTGTGCTAGGCCTAGGGCTGTGCCAGGCCTAGGGCCGTGCTGGGCCTAGGGCTGTGCTAGGCCTAGGGCCTGTGCTGGGCCTAGGGCTGTGCTGGGCCTAGGGCTGTGCTAGGCCTAGGGGCTGTGCTAGGCCTAGGGCTGTGCTGGGCCTAGGGCCGTGCTGGGCCTAGGGCTGTGCTAGGCCTAGGGCTGTGCTGGGCCTAGGGGCTGTGCTAGGCCTAGGGCTGTGCTGGGCCTAGGGGCTGTGCTGGGCCTAGGGGCTGTGCTGGGCCTAGGGCCGTGCTAGGCCTAGGGCCTGTGCTAGGCCTAGGGCCTGTGCTGGGCCTAGGGGCCGTGCTGGGCCTAGGGCTGTGCTAGGCCTAGGGCCGTGCTGGGCCTAGGGCCAGGCTGGGCCTAGGGGCTGTGCTGGGCCTAGGGCTGTGCTGGGCCTAGGGCTGTGCTAGGCCTAGGGCCGTGCTAGGCCTAGGGCTGTGCTAGGCCTAGGGCTGTGCTAGGCCTAGGGGCTGTGCTGGGCCTAGGGGCTGTGCTAGGCCTAGGGGCTGTGCTGGGCCTAGGGGCTGTGCTAGGCCTAGGGCCTGTGCTAGGCCTAGGGGCTGTGCTAGGCCTAGGGGCTGTGCTAGGCCTAGGGCTGTGCTGGGCCTAGGGCTGTGCCAGGCCTAGGGCTGTGCTGGGCCTAGGGCCATGCTAGGCCTAGGGCTGTGCTGGGCCTAGGGCTGTGCTGGGCCTAGGGCCAGTGCTAGGCCTAGGGCTGTGCTAGGCCTAGGGCCGTGCTGGGCCTAGGGCTGTGCTAGGCCTAGGGGCTGTGCTGGGCCTAGGGCTGTGCTAGGCCTAGGGGCTGTGCTGGGCCTAGGGGCTGTGCTAGGCCTAGGGGCCGTGCTAGGCCTAGGGCTGTGCTGGGCCTAGGTGCCAGGCCTAGGGCCTGTGCTGGGCCTAGGGCTGTGCCTAGGCCTAGGGCCGTGCTAGGCCTAGGGCCTGTGCTAGGCCTAGGGGCCTGTGCTAGGCCTAGGGCTGTGCTAGGCTCTAGGAGCTGTGCTGGGCCTAGGGGCCAGTGCTAGGCCTAGGGCTGTGCCAGGCCTAGGGCTGTGCTAGGCCTAGGGCCGTGCTAGGCCTAGGGCTGTGCTGGGCCTAGGGCTGTGCTAGGCCTAGGGCCTGTGCTAGGCCTAGAGGCCGTGCCAGGCCTAGGGGCTGTGCTAGGCCTAGGGGCTGTGCTGGGCCTAGGGCTGTGCTAGGCCTAGGGCCTGTGCTGGGCCTAGGGGCTGTGCTAGGCCTAGGGCTGTGCTGGGCTCTAGGGCCAGTGCCTGGGCCTAGGGCCTGTGCTAGGCCTAGGGCCTGTGCTGGGCCTAGGGCTGTGCTGGGCCTAGGGCCAGTGCTAGGCCTAGGGCTGTGCTAGGCCTAGGGCCTGTGCCTAGGGCTCTAGGCCTAGGGCTGTGCTGGGCCTAGGGCTGTGCTGGGCCTAGGGCCTGTGCTAGGCCTAGGGGCTGTGCTAGGCCTAGGGCCTGTGCTGGGCCTAGGGGCTGTGCTAGGCCTAGGGCCTGTGCTAGGCCTAGGGGCCAGTGCTGGGCCTAGGGGCTGTGCTAGGCCTAGGGCTGTGCTAGGCCTAGGGGCCGTGCTGGGCCTAGGGCTGTGCTAGGCCTAGGGCTGTGCTGGGCCTAGGGCCTGTGCTAGGCCTAGGGCTGTGCTAGGCCTAGGGCTGTGCTAGGCCTAGGGCTGTGCTGGGCCTAGGGGCTGTGCTGGGCCTAGGGCCTGTGCCAGGCCTAGGGCTGTGCTAGGCCTAGGGCTGTGCTGGGCCTAGAGGCTGTGCTAGGCCTAGGGGCTGTGCTAGGCCTAGGGCTGTGCTAGGCCTAGGGGCTGTGCTGGGCCTAGGGCCAGTGCTAGGCCTAGGGCTGTGCTAGGCCTAGGGCCAGTGCTGGGCCTAGGGCTGTGCTAGGCCTAGGGCTGTGCTAGGCCTAGGGGCTGTGCTAGGCCTAGGGCTGTGCTAGGCCTAGGGGCTGTGCTGGGCCTAGGGCTGTGCTGGGCCTAGGGGCTGTGCTAGGCCTAGGGCTGTGCCAGGCCTAGGGCCGTGCTGGGCCTAGGGGCTGTGCTAGGCCTAGGGCTGTGCTAGGCCTAGGGCCGTGCTGGGCCTAGGGCTGTGCTGGGCCTAGGGGCTGTGCTAGGCCTAGGGGCTGTGCTGGGCCTAGGGGCTGTGCTAGGCCTAGGGCTGTGCTAGGCCTAGGGCTGTGCTAGGCCTAGGGCCAGTGCTAGGCCTAGGGGCTGTGCTGGGCCTAGGGGCTGTGCTAGGCCTAGGGCCTGTGCTGGGCCTAGGGCTGTGCTAGGCCTAGGGCCATGCTAGGCCTAGGGGCTGTGCTAGGCCTAGGGCCTGTGCTGGGCCTAGGGGCTGTGCCAGGCCTAGGGCTGTGCTAGGCCTAGGGCCTGTGCTAGGCCTAGGGCCGTGCTGGGCCTAGGGGCTGTGCTAGGCCTAGGGCTGTGCTAGGCCTAGGGGCTGTGCTAGGCCTAGGGGCTGTGCTAGGCCTAGGGGCTGTGCTAGGCTCAGGGGCTGTGCTGGGCCTAGGGCCGTGCTAGGCCTAGGGCTGTGCTAGGCCTAGGGCCGTGCTAGGCCTAGGGCCGTGCTAGGCCTAGGGCTGTGCTAGGCCTAGGGGCTGTGCTGGGCCTAGGGGCCGTGCTAGGCCTAGGGGCTGTGCTAGGCCTAGGGCTGTGCTAGGCCTAGGGCTGCTAGGCCTAGGGCCAGGCCTAGGGCTGTGCTGGGCCTAGGGGCTGTGCTAGGCCTAGGGGCTGTGCTAGGCCTAGGGGCTGTGCCAGGCCTAGGGCTGTGCTGGGCCTAGGGGCTGTGCTAGGCCTAGGGCTGTGCTAGGCCTAGGGCCTGTGCTAGGCCTAGGGCTGTGCTGGGCCTAGGGGCTGTGCTAGGCCTAGGGGCTGTGCTAGGCCTAGGGCTGTGCTAGGCCTAGGGCTGTGCTGGGCCTAGGGGCCGTGCTAGGCCTAGGGCCTGTGCTAGGCCTAGGGGCTGTGCTGGGCCTAGGGCCGTGCCAGGCCTAGGGCTGTGCCAGGCCTAGGGCCGTGCCAGGCCTAGGGCCGTGCCAGGCCTAGGGCCATGCTAGGCCTAGGGCTGTGCTAGGCCTAGGGCCGTGCTAGGCCTAGGGCCAGTGCTGGGCCTAGGGCTGTGCTGGGCCTAGGGCCAGGCCTGGCCTAGGGCCTGTGCTGGGCCTAGGGCCGTGCTGGGCCTAGGGCTGTGCTAGGCCTAGGGCTGTGCTAGGCCTAGGGCCTGTGCCAGGCCTAGGGCTGTGCCAGGCCTAGGGCTGTGCTGGGCCTAGGGGCCGTGCTAGGCCTAGGGCCGTGCTAGGCCTAGGGCTGTGCTGGGCCTAGGGCTGTGCCAGGCCTAGGGGCTGTGCTAGGCCTAGGGCCATGCCAGGCCTAGGGCCGTGCTGGGCCTAGGGCTGTGCTAGGCCTAGGGCCGTGCCAGGCCTAGGGCCGTGCCAGGCCTAGGGCCGTGCTGGGCCTAGGGGCTGTGCTAGGCCTAGGGCCGTGCTAGGCCTAGGGCCTGTGCTAGGCCTAGGGCCTGTGCTGGGCCTAGGGCCGTGCTGGGCCTAGGGCTGTGCCAGGCCTAGGGCCGTGCTAGGCCTAGGGCCGTGCCAGGCCTAGGGCCAGTGCCTGGGCCTAGGGCTGTGCTAGGCCTAGGGCCGTGCTGGGCCTAGGGCCGTGCCAGGCCTAGGGCCATGCCAGGCCTAGGGGCGTGCCTGGGCCTAGGGCCTGTGCTGGGCCTAGGGCTGTGCTGGGCCTAGGGCCGTGCTAGGCCTAGGGGCTGTGCTGGGCCTAGGGCCTGTGCCAGGCCTAGGGGCCAGTGCTAGGCCTAGGGCCGTGCTAGGCCTAGGGCTGTGCTAGGCCTAGGGCCATGCTAGGCCTAGGGCCTGTGCTAGGCCTAGGGCCGTGCTAGGCCTAGGGCCGTGCTAGGCCTAGGGGCCAGTGCTAGGCCTAGGGCTGTGCTAGGCCTAGGGCCAGTGCCTGGGCCTAGGGCTGTGCTAGGCCTAGGGCCTAGCTAGGCCTAGTGCTGGGCCTAGGGCTGTGCTAGGCCTAGGGCCGTGCTGGGCCTAGGGCCGTGCTAGGCCTAGGGCCAGGCCTGGGCCTAGGGCTGTGCCTAGGCCTAGGGCCGTGCTAGGCCTAGGGCCTGTGCTAGGCCTAGGGCCTGTGCTGGGCCTAGGGACGTGCTGGGCCTAGGGCCGTGCCAGGCCTAGGGCCATGCTGGGCCTAGGGGCTGTGCCAGGCCTAGGGCCGTGCTGGGCCTAGAGGCTGTGCTAGGCCTAGGGCTGTGCCTGGGCCTAGGGCCTGTGCTGGGCCTAGGGCCAGTGCCTGGCCTAGGGCCTGTGCTAGGCCTAGGGGCTGTGCTGGGCCTAGAGGCTGTGCTGGGCCTAGGGCCAGGCCTGGCCTAGGGCCTGTGCTAGGCCTAGGGCTGTGCCAGGCCTAGTGGCTGTGCTGGGCCTAGGGCTGTGCTGGGCCTAGGGCTGTGCCAGGCCTAGGGCCGTGCCTGGGCCTAGGGGCTGTGCTAGGCCTTAGGGCCTTGTTAGGCCTAGGGCCTGTGCTGGGCCTAGGGCTGTGCTAGGCCTAGAGGGCGTGCTGGGCCTAGGGGCTGTGCTAGGCCTAGGGGCTATGCTAGGCCTAGGGCTGTGCTGGGCCTAGGGGCTGTGCCTGGGCCTAGGGGCTGTGCTAGGCCTAGGGCCATGCTGGGCCTAAGGGCTGTGCTGGGCCTAGGGCTGTGCTAGGCCTAGGGCCATGCTGGGTCCAGGGGCTGTGCTAGGCCTAGGGGCTGTGCTAGGCCTAGGGCCAGTGCTAGGCCTAGGGGCTGTGCTAGGCCTAGGGCCTGTGCTGGGCCTAGGGGCTGTGCTAGGCCTAGGGATCATGCCAGGCCTAGGGCCATGCTAGGCCTAGGGGCTGTGCTGGGCCTAGGGGCTGTGCTAGCCTTAGTGGCCTTGCTAGGCCTAGGGCCTGTGCTGGGCCTAGGGCTGTGCTAGGCCTAGAGGGCGTGCTGGGCCTAGGGGCTGTGCTAGGCCTAGGGCCATGCTAGGCCTAGGGCCAGTGCCTGGCCTAGGGGCTGTGCCTGGGCTTAGGGGCTGTGCTAGCTTTAGGGCCTTGCTAGGGCTAGGGCCTGTGCTGGGCCTAGGGATGTGCTGGGCCTAGGGGCTGTGCTAGGCCTAGGGGCTATGCTGGGCCTAGGGGCTGTGCTAGGCCTAGGGGCTGTGTTGGGTCTAAGAGCTGTGCTGGGCCTAGGGCTGTGCTAGGCTTAGGGCTATGCTGGGCTTAGGGCTGTGCTGGGCCTAGGGGTTGTGTTAGGTTTAGGGGTTATGTTGGGTTTAAGGGTTGTGTTAGGGTTAGGGGTTGTGTTGGGTTAGGGGTTGTGTTGGGTTAGGGGTTGTGTTAGGTTTAGGGGTTGGGTTTGGTTTAGAGGTTGTGTTGGGTTTAAGGGTTGTGTTAGGTTTAGGGGATGTGTTAGGTTTAGGGGTTATGTTGGGTTTAAAGGTTGTTTTGGGTTAGGGGTTGTGTTAAATTTAGGGGTTGGGTTTGGTTTAGAGGTTGTGTTAGGGTTAGGGTTTGTGTTAGGTTTAGTTCCCTGTAACTTTAACTGTCTTGTCTAATGATAAAAAGACAAATATCAATAAAACTTCTATTATATACCGTCTGCAAATATGCACATATCTCGTTTAAACAGATATAATTCACGAACCTCACTAAAATCCAGTATTTTCTTCAGTATCAGGATCAAATATTCTTCTGATTCACAAATCATGATGGTCAGTTGTCACAATCCAAGCAGGTGATCCAGGCCATATAAACTCTCAGTAGATTGAGGCATGAGCTGGAAACGCACCCAAAGTCTGTCTAGCAATTCAGTCCACTGTCGGCCATTTTTAAGACGCTCTCGGGAGGTTATTTCCTGTCATGCCAGTGTAGGTTCTATCTAATTGAATGGGGAAAGATCGAAATCTCCAGAATGGTTGGTTAAGATTACGATGAAAGAACATATTTCAAATCAGCAGTAAAATCTGACAACACTGGTATCATAAATTGTGATTCTTTGCCTCATATTTCACCAAAAAAAAAACACAATTTGCGTTCTCGAGTTGATTGACAGGCGATGTCTGTATCTAAATGGTGATTGGCTCTTTTACCTGTACGGTGGGACTTCCTTTCTACATCCGTTGACCGTTTGCTGCAGTTGGGCGTTCTCATTTTTCCCATTCATTTTAATACATGTGGCCTATCTCTGCAATATAATCTCTGGTGCATCTTCAAAGAAAAAGCGCTACACGTGTGCTATAAGTAAATGTATTATTCGCTATGTACTGTATGTATAATTGGTTTTAGCCATCATTTTTTTAGTAAATGCGATCGCTAACGCAGACTTGCCATTCATGGTTGCTGAACTACTGTGGGTACTGTTATTACCATCTTCCTAATAAATTAACAATATCTTCATGTGCAAATAAATCTAAAACATTTGATGACTACACAGAAATCTGAAGAAACTGCGATCTACCATTTAAAATACAATATAATTGTTTAGATTCTTTTGTACAAAGTAAAATTTTTGGGTGAAACTCTAAATAAGACTTTATTATATTTTTAGCAATTTTACATTTATATGTTTATTTACTATATTAAATTGTGTGATATATTGGCATTGTATCGAAATATCGGCCACCCTGCACTTTGGATATCGGCCATTAAAAAGCCCATTTCGGTCGACCACTATTATACAGTGTTTATTATAAGGGCCAATCACGTTTGCAATACTAAACGCAATACTCACTACTTGTGTACTTTTAAATGAGCAACTCTTTTACTCATTGAGTAGTTTTTAGGACAGGTACTTTTACTCTACTCACATTACATTCTTTGAGAAGTAATGTTGGGTCACCACTTAATGTCCAATGTAAAATCTGGGTCCTGAAGCACAAAACCAGTTGACAACTGCTGTACAAAGATCTTACATTTATTGTATGGCATAAGACCACTAGTTCTGTGGATAGTCACATGATTTGCAGGGCCGGCACACACAGTGTTTTTGGCAATATATCGGGTTGCCTTGTGCCCGACGGCGGGCCCCACATGATGGTCCAGAATACATTTGTAGAACAATGTGAGTTTTCTAAAAAAATGAATAAACCACTCATCTTGTCACAGTGGATCTATGGACTTTTATATTAAGACAGTTTTGACACTGATGGGGCCCACTTTCATGATCTCACAAACAGACTGTTCGGCCCGCAGCATTAGTTTGAATTCAAGCACAGAAACACATTAAAATGATCTCGGCTCAACTGAAAGACTTCAAAACCCAATGTGAATCCCTTCTGCTCGTTTAAAGAGGATTCACGCATACATTACCATCAATTACACACTCCAGTCTTTACATGTCAAAGTCTTCCTGACTTTCAGAAAGTTAACGTGTCTTTCCTCACAGTGCTGTCATGTTCAACTCTATATACCTGCTTTTGGCTGCAGTAAATGAATTGTGTTAAAGACATTTAGAGTCGCAGGTGCAATTGTTCTTCAGTCTTACCATTCATGCAAGTCTCGTCATCTGCGCTGTTTCCGGCCAGAGGAACTGAAAGAATAAAACTCCTCACAATTTCCCTGAAAGACACAAACAAAATAGCAGAAGCCGGTCACATTTTGGAATGGACACTGTTCATTTTGACTGTTATAGTTGAGCATTGAAGTTAAGCAGGAGAGTAGCAGTGATGTAGCCAAATGCTCCCCAGCTTAATAATCACATGATGAATGACATTAAATTCTGTCCACAGATTATGCATCACCTCTGTTACATCATATGTTTGAGTGTAAACCTATTACAAAGTAATTAGTTGCTGTAATCTAAATACTTTTTCATTTTAATAAAGTAGCATAATGCGTTAAATTTTTTCCCCTTGTGCTGTGTTCCTCATTGGCTACCACTCTGTGTTCCTGGGTCCAAATGAGTGACCCATTTAAAGGGTTTATGATTATTGTCTCTCAAATTCCATATATTATCACTAAAAATGGCATTATATCTTTTTAAACTTGATTTCTAGTAATCTAGCAATTTTATTTCTGTTTTTGGAATTTACCGACAATAGGCCTAAATGATCTGAGCTAATGCAACTCTTTGTGTTAAAATACGTGTTTTTTATTATTATTATACTATTGTAATACTAGCGTAATTATTTACTATATTACATACCATACACACAATTTTCTGTCTGGTTTATCCCAATAATTTGTTTTAATGTTTAACCAGAAAATATTATTATTATTATCATTATTATTATTATTATTTTACTGTTTTATTAAGTTAAAAAGTCACACTTGTGGTTTTCCCAGCCCATTAAATTGTATATAAATCTCTCATCATGAATACATTTTCACTAGATTAGATTTTTTTATTAAGTTGGTTTCCAGTAATTAGAACAGGATTTCTTTATGGAACTTTGGAACTAAAATAGCCTCATTTATTGATCATTTTGACAATATATATTTGGTAAACGGTTTGTACTTATATAGCACCTTTTTAAGCCTTAGCGGTATTCAAAGCAATTTACACTGCGTCTCATTCACCCATTCACACACACGCACGCACGCACGCACACGCACGCACACGCACGCACACGCACGCACGCATTCATACACCAATGGCAGCAGAGCTGAATGTAAGGTGCTAGCCTGCCACTGGGAGCAACTTGGGGTTCAGTGTCTTGCCCAAGGACACTTCGGCATGTGGAGTCGTGTGGGCCGGGATTCAAACCACCAACCCTGCGATTAGTGGCCGACCCACTCTACCAACTGAGCCACAGCCACCCCAATATATATATATATATATATTTTAGTAAACATTGTTCTAACTCTTTCTGTTTCTAAGTAGGTGGTGATATGCAGGAAGAATGTGAATCACCAAAAACACAAGAAGAAGAAAGTGAAAGTTAAAGTGGAGATTGACTGAGCAGGGAGGAGAATTTAGAGTAAAAAATGTATTATTTATTATTATATAAATTGATTTTAATGTAATTGTTTCATACATTATGATTTAAAATGGTGATCAGTGTATTGAAAATAACTTTTTACATTTCTGTTATGTCTCCCTTTTATTTTTTGGAATCAGATTCATGTAGTTTTTATCACAGATAAGTGATGTATTTTAAAAGTCGGCATACAGTGTTCATTATAATGGGGCATAGAGCAATACTCACTACTCATGAGTACTTTTAAATGAGCTACTCTTTTACTCTTAATTGAGTAGTTTTTAGGACAGTTACTTTTACTCTACTCACACTACATATTTTGGGAATGAACAGTACTTCTACTTGAGTATGATTTTTCAGTACTCTTCAGTGCCCTGTCAGCCTCCAAAAACACCAGAGTCACAGTTTCTGTCACCACACACCTTCTTACTCTCGTCAACATCCCCACTTCTGAGCTTCTCTGAGAAAAAGAAGGAACTAGTGTGTGCTGGTGGAAAGCTTTCCTACTCCAATGCTGCAAGCCCCCAGATACCAACCAAAAAGCGGCGGACCCCTCTACCACCAAAACCTGCAGGCCCAGCTCACCCACCCTCTGAGAGAGCTCTGCGGCCACTGCCACAATGCAAGGGTACATGTCGTCCTTCTTCTGCTCTCGGTGAACAACAAACAACTGATAACAGCTGTAATTGATGTGTGTTGGGTCCCCGCTACGGTAGCAGCAACACTAACAAATGTTTACAGAACAAGCAGGAACCCTCTGTGCCAGTAGATTTTTCAATATGTGTTATGTTAAGTGATAGGAAGACTGACTCTCTCAATACCAATGACAAACCAATCTAATCTGTTGCATATTAGACGTAAACCCAACTGTGAGGCCAAAAACAGATACAGTCAAGTCATCACATTTAAACATCCGCTCACTTAAGAACAAGTCTTTTCTAGTCAGTGACCTCATCACCACAAACAACCTGGACTTTATGTGTCTAAATAAGACTTGGTTAGATAACAGCTGGAGTGCAACAGTCCTTAATGAATGAGCCCTTCAAACATGACTTCTATGAGTGTCTGTAGAGCTGTTAGCAGAAGTGGAGGATTAGCTGTGATGTTTAAAGATGTCATTCAATGCAAGCGTCACTTGGTGATTACTTGACCTTTGAAAATCTAAGTATTGAACTTAAATGTGCTCCACGCATTCCGTTTATAATTATTTATAGGCCTCCAAAATACTGATTTTAATCATGAATGATTTTACAGAACTGTTATCAGCAACTTCCTCTGAATTAGACTGTTATGTTATTGCTGGAGATTTCAACATTCATATAGATAATCCTGAACACAACACTGCCAAAGAACCCACAACAGTTTTAAACATTTTTGATCTGACTCGACATGTAGAGGAACCCAAACGCAATCATGGACACACTCTTGATCTGCTCATTAGAAAGCATCTGAATATTGTGTCCGTTATTATTAAAAACAATGCACTATCTGACCATTTCTGTATTTTCTTTGAAATATTGATTTCTTCTGCCACTGAAGTTAGATCTGTCTCTGCCTAAAATAGGGTACAAAAATGAGAACACTAGTGTGCAATGTATCAAGGTTATATCTTTGAAACCGAGTATATCCGAAGTCTGTGTTGATGATCTCCTCAATAACTTTAACTCAAAAGTTCAAAATGCTATTGATGGCGTTGCTCCTGTAATGGTCCGGACAATCAATGGCAGGCATAAAGCACCTTGGAGAAACACAACAGCTGTGAAAAACATGAAAAGAAAATGCAGGAAAGCAGAATGAATGTGGTGGAAAAAACACAACTTGAAGTCCATTATAATATCTGTAAAGACAGCCTTCATGCTTTCAATGTGGAACTAGGCACAGCAAGACAGACCTTTTTCTGAAACATTATGAACAGCAATATAAACAACACCCGCACTCTTTCTGCTGCTGTAGAGAGACTAACAAACCCCCAAACACAGGTTCCCTGTGAAATGCTGTCTGACAGAATATGCAACGAGTTTGCATCTTTTTTCATGAAGAAGTTAATAGAATGGCGATCAGCTCGACCTCATGTTGCACTGAGGTCAGACAGCCCCACCACAACCCTTCAGAAATTAGTCACGATGTCTGATTTTGAGGAAATGTATGGCAAAACCATGGAAGAAGGAGCGCAGGATATTAAAACTTCAACCTGCTGTCTTGACACTCCCGCACATAATTTATTCATAAATGTGCTTAACTGTCTGGAAAAAGATCTTTTAGAAATAATAAATGTGTCACTCCTTTCAGGCACATTTCTGAAGTCCCTGAAAACTGCAGTTGTCAAGCCAGTTCTTAAAAAGAACAATCTAGATAACTCAATACTGAACAACTACTGACCAATTTCACATTTTCCTTTCATAGGCAAAATCATTGAAAAGGTTGTTTTCAATCAGCTGAACACATTCTTAATTTCGAATGGCTACTTAGACAATTTCCAGTCTGGTTTCTGACCGCATCATAGCACAGAGACGGTGCTCATAAAGATACTTAATGATATTTGGCTAAACACTGATTCAGGCAAAATATCAGCACTGGTATTATCAGATCTCAGTGCTGCCTTTGACACTGTTGACCACAACGTTCTCCTAGACAGACTGGAAAACTGGGGTTGGGCTCTCTGGGACAGTCCTCAGCTGGTTCAGGTCATATCTAGAAGGGAGGGGGCTACTATGTGAACATAGGCAACTATGAATCTGAGTGGAATCCCACAAGGCTCAATTCTTGCATCGCTCCTGTTCAAACTGTATATGCTCCCATTAGGCCAAATTATGAAAAAGAACCAAATTACATACAACACCCAGATCTATCAAGCCCTATCAGCAAATGACTACAGCCCCATAGACGCTCTGTGCCAATGCATTGATGAAATTAACAGTTGGATGTGCCGAAACGTCCTTCAGTTAAACAAAGACAAGACAGAGGTCATTGTATTTGGCAACAAAGGTGAACATATACCTTCACTCCAGGGGTCTAAAGACAAAAAATCAAATCAGGAAACTTGGTGTCATTTTGGAGTCAGACCTTAGTTTCAGTAGTCACATCAAAGCAATAACTAAATCAGCCTACTATCATCTGAAAAATATAGCCAGAATTAGATGTTCTGTATCTAGTCGAGACTTAGAGAAACTTGTCCATGCATTCACTACTGCAGTGGACTACTCACTGGCCTTCCCAAAAAGACCATTAGACACCTGCAGCTCATTCAGAATGCTGCTCTCAGTATTCTCACTCGAACCAAAAACTTCTGAGCACATTACTCCTCAGGTCTTTACACTTGATTATAAAGTAATATACAACAGTTAGTTCCGGTCCTCGAATCTGATTGGATGAGAGATGTTCCATGAGCACTGATGGTTTGACGCTTCACTGTGTGTGTATCACTCCACTCGTGTTCGTGCCGTTCTAAACTAAAGTGTAAGAGCAGTGCAAGACTGTTAAGAGCAGTGGAATGTCTTTTTTTTTACATGTATTGTTTTTTTGACATTACATATGTTAACCAGCAGGTGGTGACCAAAGATAATTTTTGTGTGTAATATGAGCAATATAGGTGACGTGAAGTGAATCCACGTCAGTTTGTACATAAAGCAGCTCTTCGTGATTGCTTGTATCACTACTACACTATTAAAGCAAGGACTTACCGGACTTTCTACATTGGATTAGGCACACTGTTTAAAAGGACATTGCGGTTTCTTTTGTGAATGACTCTTGCACACAGGCTACTACGAAATAGGGAGAATTACCCCCGCTTGGACACTATATTTCCTCTGAGAAAGCTGATCTTCAGAAAGCTGACAGCATCTCTTTACTTGGGTGTGGCAACAGGTGATCACACATGCTCCATCTCTTTCTCACTCTCTCTCTTTCTCGCCACCTTTCTGATGAAACCCATTTCAGATAGCTTGTTCTCGCAACCTAGTTCTTTCGGTCGTGGCCCAGCCTTCATGACCATAGGTGAGGGTAGTAACGAAAATTGACCGGTAGCTCGAGAGCTTTGCCTTCCGGCTCAGCTCTCTTTTATGACAACGTTGTGATAGAGCGAGTGCAATACCGCCCCCCGCTGCCCCAATTCTCCGGCCAACCTCCCGCTCCATTGTCCCCTTACTCGTGAACAAGACCCCGAGGTACTTGAACTCGTTCACTTGGGGCAATACGTCCTTCCTTACACATCCTTGTTTATCCAATAACAGGCCGTGATAATATTTCTGAAGTGACATTTTTGAATTACAAATGGAGGCTTGTACACATCATTTGTTTTGAACCAGCAACAGCAGATTCTGATCCGTCTCTTAAGAAAGTAGTTTCATGCACAAATGTGTTTTTATGACCATACTCAGTTTTTCCTCATTTTTTTTTTATTTACTTGTTCATTGAACTGTTGTATATAAGCAATATCACACTCGCAATATGGCAATATGACCCTACATCAGCACTACTGTGATTACCACAGCACTCGTAACTGCAGTGTCACAGCAGTGCTGATGTAGAGCCATAAACTATTACTCGTTTATAAATCGCTCAATAGCTTATAACCTAAATACATTGCAGGTATGCTTGTTGAAACAGACCTCTCAGATCATAAGGATCAAGTCAGTTAGACATACAGAGGATTCACTTAAAACAAGGTGAGAAAGCATTTAACTATTATGGCACCCACAGCTGGAACCAGCTTCAAGAAGAGGTCAGGTGTGCTCC